>NC_050520.1:12002507-12004446 GCF_002922805.2 Oryzias melastigma
TTCAACACATACAAGCTAATGCTAATGCTAATGCACAAATACGAGGTAATCCAATACCAATGGCAGCACACACATATGAGCTAACGCTAATTTATAAATGTGGTCCCGCCCTAATACACAAATACGAGCTAATGCTAAAGCACAAATACGAGCTAATGCTAAAGCACAAATACGAGCTAATGCTAAAGCACAAATACGAGCTAATGCTAAAGCACGAGCTAACAGTAATGCAGAAATCTGTCTGAGTTATCTTCACATTTGTTTGTTTTTATTGTTCAGCTTTGACTAAAACATATTTTTCTTTTAGATTTAAACGTTTCCTTGAGTTCTCCAAGTGTTCATTTGTTCATTTTTCACACAATGATGGAATGGTTCTTCAGGAAGTCTGCAGTCGAGGAGACTTGGACACAACGACCTTTTAAATCTGTTGAGTTCAGAGAAACTCGCTGCTCCAAATCCACTCTGACCGATCTGCTCTGGATGGACCTTCTGCTGTCGCTCCATCTACGCCTGGAAGCTGCAGGCGGTCATGAGAAATTCACGTTAGACAATAAGTCTGTAAGGATTCTCTACACGCCGAGGACTAAACTCAGAACCGACTGAAGATGTCCTCAGAACATCTAGCTCATTAAGAACGTTTGTGTTCATCTGAAGCAGCATTTACTCTGAACACGAGCAACACTAAGATTTTTCAGCTATTTTGGAGTTTAGCTCATATTTAGGCTACATGCTAGCAGTTTTAGCTCATTTTAACCTTCTTTCAGTTTTTTAGGCAAATTTAGTATTTAACTTATACCTTAGCTGGCTATCAGCTTCAGCATCTCAGGTGGTCAAATTCAGCTTCCAGCATTCACACTAACATTATCACAGGTAATGTTACNTCTGAGTTCATCCTAACCCGCTTCTTGGAACGGGCTTGGTTTAACCTACTTTCACGGGTTTGAGTTATCTCTCTTTCTGGAACCGAAAACTCAGAGTTTTGCTGAATTTGGAGTGTAATAGAAATATTTTGATTAGCATTTGTTTCTACTTTGATTTATATCTAACTTTTGATTGAGGCTCTGAACCTCTGTTGGAATGTGGGTTTCTGTGCTGGGCGGATCATGATTGAAATGCAGTTTCTGTGTTGGGCAACCCATGATTGGAATGTGGATTTCTGTGTTAGACAACCCCTTGACCGGAAATCTCCACTCCTGTAAGACAACCCATGACCCTAAGGCATATGCAAACAGAGAGTTTCAGTTGAAACCTATAAAAGCCAAGCATCTATTCCATTCAGACAGAACCCTCGAAGAGAGGCTTCTCTGTACGTATGATCCACATACATTAAACTGAATTGTTATTAAATATTTGTGTTTCACTTGAAAGGTTGTCTGCTCCTTCATCGGATTCCAATAATTTTCCACAACAGGAGTTCACGAACTCAGAGTTCCAACAGAACCTGCTTCTTGGAACGGGCCCCTGTTGGTCTGTGGCTCGGTTATATTTTTTGTTTTGCCAGGTGATTATAGATGTTTTAAGGCTATAAAGTCCTAGTTTGATTCATGGAAGTGACGCTCTGTATTGAAGTTTCACTCAGTGTACCAGTGCTGAGCAGGGGAGGGGGTGTTCAGAGGCTTGGTTCATCTGGGGGAAGAGCTGAAAATGATGATGTCTGAAGCTTCACTACCCGGCTGTACCATGTGACTGATTTAATGAAGCGGTTCAGACTATGAAGTCTCGACAGCGGCAGGAACCCCCAGACTAGGATGTGTGGATCATTGCTTAGGTGGCAAGCCGATTCGATTCATGAATCAAGTTCAACGATTCATCAATCAAACCACGATTCTTACTTTTTATTATAATGTTTATTGCTATGTGTGTTTCCTGCATGGATGAAAATTGAAATTATTTGTATTAAATCCCCACTATTAATGCATTTATTGAGGTCCGGAGATCA
>NC_050520.1:12004616-12006932 GCF_002922805.2 Oryzias melastigma
GATGTTCACCAGTTTTCTATCCTCCAAGCTCTTCAACAGTTTACGTTCTAAGCATTATTGGTGCAGAACTCGTATGAAAAAAGTAGTTTTTTTTCCGAGGCTGAAAACGCTGATTCACGTTGATTACATCCACCTTTCAGCAGCGCGAGGCTGTTTCTTCAGAATAAGCTGGAGTTTCGTTAATTACGTCAAATGTTGAAGAGTTATCATAACCAAAATAATGTAAACACTGGAGCTAAAGCTCAGATGTTAAAGCTAATTCATTGTTTCAGAAGTTATGTCTGAGAGCAGAACTTCAGTCTCAGTTTTTGAACGGAAAAAAGCTCTCGTTAGTTTTACTTTGAAAACAGGAAGCTTTACTGTCACGAAGATGTGTTTACTTCTGTTGGCAGTACCACGGCTCTTTCGGCTTTGTTTTTTTTTGTTCATAAACGTAAAATTCTACATTAAACTGCATTTTAGAGCAAAAATACATTGTCCCCAGATAATATTTTAATAATATTTTACTACACTCTACTATATTTATAAAGATCCTGAATCAGCAATCTTGGACATGGCGAATATTTGTACTAGAATTTTCGGGAGCAGATTACAAGTATTCGAGCACCTGTAGACTAGTTACAGCCCTACCCACAGGCTCAATTCAGTGAGACTTAGGAGATTTAAGGGAAACTGTTCTTTTTTAGAAAAAAAAAAAAGCTATTTGTCTGTTGGAGCTACTTGGGTTTTAATTTAACTTTTTTTATTCATTTATTTTTATCTTTGAAACACTTGTTCCACCCTTTAGAGACCAGAACCAATATAATCAATCATCAATAATATTTTACTTTTTACAATTGATGACAAAAAAAAAAGTTTTGTACACCCAGAAAAAAAAATTGTAAAACCAGCAAATTACTTCATAGAAAGTGTCAGGAGTCAACGTTCTGTTTCCCCTTTGGTCACCGGGAGCCATCACCTGAGTACTGACTGCACTCAATCTGCCATCAACTCCAGCACCGAGTTTGGACGGCTCCACATCTGGTTCTCATCAGCTTGTACGCCACAGGACATTTAAGCACTGCTCCGACCACACTCAACGTGAAGCACTGCATGTGTCTTTCTTCCAGCATACAGAGCGTTTAACTTGATCTGATCACCTGTTACCTGACCCTGCTTTGTTCCTGACTCTGCCTTCCTGCCCTGACCTTATGCCTGGACATTTACTCTGATTTATCTCTGTGGCTGCTGTCTGCCTGTCTCTTTCCAATAAACCTGCTGCAACAGGAACCAGCTGTCTGCCCGTTTATGACAGAAAGAGCCCCAAGACCCAAATACAACCCCCATACCTTCAATTTACCAGTACCAATTTAATCTAATTCCATTTCACCTCAATTTTTATGATAATTTTAATAATTTCCTAAGTTTCCTTTGAGGTTGAGAAAACATTTTTTTATGTATTCGTATCAAGACATAAAATATAGGTAAACACAAAGACAGTATGCAAGTTTTGTACACTTTATTTTGTTGACATGTTTATCCATAGGCTTTTTCCAAAGTGGAGTTCAAATTAATTCATTCATTTTCCTGACCGATTTCTCCCTTTCGGGGTCGCGGGGGTGCCGGAGCCTAACCCGGCCTCACCAGTCTGTCACAAGGCCTCAATCACACACACATCCACTCTCACATTCACACCTAGGGGCAATTTAGAGTCACCAATTAACCTATGAAGCATGTTTTTGGATGGTGGGAGGAAGCCGGAGTCCCCGGTGAAAACCCACGCATGCACGGGGAGAACATGCAAACTCCACACAGAAAGGTCCCAGCCGGGATTCGAACCGGGGCCTTCTCGCTGTGAGGCAAGAGCGCTAACCACTGCGCCACCGTGCAGCCCTCAAATTCAAGTGAGTTTTTAAAATGTTTACTAGATCCTACAGCTTATGAAGCTTCATGAAGCATTTCACTGGAGTGAAACATCTGAATGAAAGGCTTCATGAAGCTTCATCTTCCCATCACTACAGAACAGTCTCCTGCCTTGCTTACATACTGCAGTCTTCTGCTCATCGTCGGACATCTTGAATCCAAAATGCAGCCAAATCACAGACGTTCCCTCTTTAACTGAAAATGCTTCTTCTTGGGCAGACTGCATCAGTGTATGTCTGTTTCACCTCTGGGGAAACAACTTCAAGCTGTTCCGTCCATCGTTCTGCACTCATTAAGTCAGTGGTCCCCAACCTTTTTGGGGCTGTGGACCGGTCAGCCAGTGTGGAGTTATTCCGCGGCCCGGCGGGGGGGGGGCATTAAAAACGTTAATCCACTGTGTTATCATGTACAACT
>NC_050520.1:12007872-12016065 GCF_002922805.2 Oryzias melastigma
AGATGTAGAATAAATCAACAGTAATCGACTAGTGGGAAAATTAGACGAAAACTACGGTAACTCTTTTTTTGAAACTGACGGGTGGTTTTGTGAAATGCAATTTTCGGCCGATGTAGGAAAATTTCCTAGCTTGTACTCATAGACTGTATATAAAATTATTTTTACAGTCTATGCTTGTACTGCACGGATAAAAAATCCAAAAGCAGGTTAAAGAAAAAATTCTGGACTAAATATAAGTAGATGTGCTCGCATGTAAACTACCCACCGATTTAGCTACGCTCGTTCTAAGAAGGAGAGAACGCTGCAGCCTCGCGCGCAGGCTGAACAGCAGCTCTGGCAGAAAGTTCCGGCGCCGAAGCTGCACTTAGGCCTTGTCCACACGTACCGGGTATCTGCTAAAACGAATATATTTCTATACGTTTCGGCCTATCGTCCACACGAAACCGGAGGTTTCAGTCACTGAAAACGGTGGTTTTGGAAAACTCCGGATAAAATGAAGATTTTGGAAAACTCCGGTTTTGCGTCTGCGTGTGGACATGAATAACCGGTGATTTGCGTTTTTAAACGTCACTTTTTGCGACAATTAATGCATGCACGTCAGTAGTAGCTGCGTTTCCATTACACATTTGCACAAAACTTTATCTAAATTCTAGGAATTTTGATAAAAACAATGATTGGAAATGACACTGTTTCCATTAAATCATCATTTTGCAATAAAGCACAATCCAACTCACGCGATAAGTCATTAAAAACACGACGATGAATGAGAACAAGTATTTTTTTTATTTGACTGACTAAAAAAGGAGCATTGCGGTGACGTCACAGCTCTGTCTGGAGAGCGCGTGCAGCGCAGTCTATTGACAGTCTCAGGTGAGCGTGAGAAACCTGTTCAGCGTTTTTTTTTTTTTTTTTTTAATCCAGCAAGTAAGCTGCTGGACCTTTTTCTGTTTAAAAACACGACCAGATGCATTTAAGTTTCTGTCCCTGCTCTCGCGCTTTTCCTCAAACGAGACTTCAGCATCTTCAGGCTCCAAGCTGCAGAAGTGCAGCTGCAGATGAAGCTGTTCACAGACACACAAAGAGGCGCATCTATTTAGAAAAAAAGTGTTTCCAAAGCAGTTTTGCGAAAAATGTCTGTTTCGATACTCCCGAAATGCCACCTACTGTAAGCGGATAAACTTTTTTTTCGAAAAATGCGAGTTTTTTCGAAATTGTGGTGTTTCCATTAGGAGGATTTATCAAAATTCCAATTTTCCACTGTCAACTACTGTTCTGGCAAGCTCATAACCGCGTCTAAGAGCGCAAGTATGCGGGGACGTGTGGATGGAATTGTTTTTAAAACGATCACGTGTGGACGCAACACTTTTTCTAAAACGGAGGTCAGCAGATATGCGTTTGTAGAAATACCCGGCTACGTGTGGACATGGCCTTAAGCGCGTACCCTATTCCCAGCCATTCGCGGAGAAAGGTTCCACATGCAAAAAAACCTCCCTAAATTCTTCCGCGGCCCGGTGGCAATGGGTCTGCGGCCCGGTACCGGTCCGCGGCCCGGTGGTTGGGGACCACTGCATTAAGTAGCGTAAAGTATGTCGTAAAACTCCAGTGTGTGTGAATCAAAGAACGTAAAGCAGCTTTACTTCGCAAAACCACAAGACAGAGTTTCTTTGTAAAGAATCTCCTTTTAATTTGTCTTTATTTTCACTTTTATACATTTTTTTGTGTACACACTGACGAGGCAACACCTGTGCAATTGTCTCGGGCTATTTAATGATACATTTGGTGTAATAATTGGTCAAAAGCTTAGAGACAGTATAAACGATAGAGGAGAAATGTCACAGTAGACACTTTTCTATCATCGACACGATGTGTATCGTCATATCGCCCTAATGCAAGATGACCACATGGAGTGATAGACAAAGTCACAAGCTCAACAGCTCAACTCCTGATGTCTCGTCTCATCTCTTGAGAGAGAACAAAGGAGGAATTTAGGAATTTTGTTTTTACATTGTTACGGCCCTGAGCCGTATTTTTGTTTGTGTGTCTGCCCCGTGTCTCCTCCTCTCACACAGGTGCAGCAGTTTTGGGATGTGGAAGCTCCAGATAAAAACTCAGTCTGAGGACCTCAGGAAGGAGGGGTTTCTGCTTGGACTTCCTGTCGGGTTCAACGTCACTGCTGTACCGCGGAACTCGCTGCGTGCTCTGCCCTCCACTTTTGGGACTTTAAACACATTAAAGTGTGTTCAGTATAAAAACCGGTTTCATCTCCCGGCTTCTTTGTTATAGTATAAAGCCAGTCGTAACTGTCATAGTATTGATAAGTTAAATACATTGGATTGTGAAATGATCACCTGCATGTTTTAAGTTAATGCATTTCCGAGAACTTCCACTAGGTGGCAGTGTGAGACACCAGACGCTTTATGTTATTATCGACAGTGTTGTTTTGACCCTCTTTGACTTTTTCCTTCTGCCATGATGTACAGCCATCGGCGCACGTTCCCTGCTGAATAAAATCTACGTCAAGTTCAGTTTATGCATCCTCTCTTCTTCCCACACCTTTGACATGGTGTCAGAAGCGGGATATTAATCTCCAAACGGAAATGCCTGCCTTAACTGTTTTTTTGCAACGTTTTTGAGCCGGACCAATACAACGATGCTAACACACTAGCATTTGGGGCACGTCTAATCCCTGGATGTATTACACCNTCAAGTTCAGTTTATGCATCCTCTCTTCTTCCCACACCTTTGACAGTAACAACATCAACAAATGTTTCAAAAATACAAGTTGTATGCCACCATAAACCCAGACGGACAGTCACAAATTATTCACAACAAAAAGGTATTTTTTGAATTAATTATTTCATTTCCAGAACCCAATAACACTTTTTAATGCATTACTCCTTCTGTTTGGAACAACCTACAGGGAGACTAAAGCCTCATTTCCATTTAACGTTCCAGTCATCGCTCATCAGCACAGAACTCTAACTCCTGAAAGTTTCATTATCTGGTGAATGTTATTTTCTTTATGCAATACTAAAAACCTCCTTTGTGAGTATTTTTTATGTTTTGAGTGTGTTTATTGAGTTTTATGAACACAGACTGAACTCACCAGCTGTTGCCATGATGTCTTTTTCACCTGCAGGGAAATAAAAAAAAAAAAAACATTAGGTCTCTGAGAACAACACAGTTGCAGTACAATTCGTACATATTCCACAACTTTGCACTTTGAAATACCGTGTATAATTTACGCCAAACACGGTTTATTCGTGCATATGATATGCTGTGGCTGAGAATGGGTTGCGACGGCGTACAATATACACGCCTTTTTAGGTTTCGTTTAGATCACGTGGTCAGACATCCTCGGGCTCTTTTCTAAATGACGTCGCTCCCGGTTAAGGTTAGGATTATGGTTACGGTTAGGGTTAAACAAGCAAATTGTTCGTAGTGCGGCTGTCTCTGTCATGGTTCAGCCCTGCTCCTTCACCCCACCCTTTCTACCTCCACTCTAATTTCATTTACCTGTGTTAATTAAGTTCTTATGTGCTCCAGTTGGTGTTCACTCTATTTAAGGTCCTCACTTTCACCTCCTCGCTGCCAGTTCGTTGAATCAGTTCACGTTCCAGCCATAGGTGACATACATATCTCTTGTAGTTTCTTGGTTCTGACCCTTTTCTGGACCAGTTTAACAATTTTCAGCCTGCCCCCTTTTTCCTGCCCTGTTTTTGCTCCTGATGAGTTTGAGGTTTTTGGAGCCTTCGTCTCATCATTAAGGCTGCTCTTTATGCCTCATCACCCTCCTGTGGATACTCAGCCTCCACTCGACTACAGTGAGGAACCCTGAAGTCATTCTGGTGACACCATTGGTCCTGCGTATCCACAATTGTAGTTTCCTCTGCTCTGCTGCTCCAGGAGTCCCTCTACATAAGACAACACAACACCCCAAGCTTGGACTCAGGATAATTGATAACTTTGCTCATCTGACTTTCAGGCTCACCTGTGCATCTGGTGGCAACAAACTACTTTCACCTCCAAAATAAACACTTTAAGTAAAACCTGTGGTTGCTCTGCTTGGTTTGTCCTCTTGAATCCCTAACAGTTTCTGAGGCTCATGGCTCCACCAGGGGATGTGTCAAGTGTTCAAAATACATTTTACACATTTAGGAGCGTGCGTATTATATGCACGCAAAAACCGTGTTTGGCGTATATTACACACGGTATTTCCTCAAGTCGTGGAATATGTACGCATTTCACTGAAACTGGGTTGCCGATAAACATCATTTAAATATAACATAAGGTGTTGAGCAGAACCAAAATCATGTGAACCACATTTATTCTGACATTTTGCCATCTAGTTCTACAGTTTGCTTCTATAAAATGTAATGTAATATAATATGTTTTGGTTTTTAGCAAAGTCATCCATTATCTGCTGCATCCAGGTTTGAGTCTGATGAGCATTCATCTTAACAAAGACTCCCAGAGCAGAAACCACTGAACAAACTGGTAAGGAGAGCCAGCTCTGTTCTGGGCTCCTCACCAGACTCTGTGGAGGATTTGGGAGATAGATAGAGGCTATCCAAGCTGTCTTCAACACTGGATGCCCCTTCCTACCACACAGTTTTAGGTACGGATAGTACAGGTGGGATTCTAAAGGGGGGCTGGTTAAGCGTTTGGAGAAAAAAAAATCTGTTCTGCCATTGTCTATTATTTCCATTGACATGAATATCAATGGACTACTCAACCGCTCCCCTCTTGTCTTCCAAAGAGGAAGGACCCACAGGTTGCATGAAGGACAAAGTTCCATAGACTTCAAATAGACAGTTATTTCTCAGTCACTTTATCATTCTCAGTCAACTGAGGCATTCTTCTTAACACCTTCTTTCTACTTCTTATTTTTTGAAAGATATATATATATATATATTCACAATTTATCCTAGTTATAAATTGGCAAACTATACAGTAAAAATAAATTATGTGTGTGAGGTGATGGTGCAGGACTGGTAGAGCAAGAATATACTATTCAGTGCTTGGAATTATTCACCAAAGTCACTTTATTTAACTTCAAAGTTGGATACTTATACCTCTTTGTCTTTGGTCAGAAATGAAATGTTCAAGTACTAGTATCTGGAGTAAAAGCACACAAATCTGTGTGAGGTAGTAGTCTAGGACTAATAGAACAGGGATATATTAGTCAAGGCTGGAATTATTCACCAAAATCAATTCATTCAACTTCAGACTTGACAACTTGTAGTGTTTTTCAGTATAAAATTAAATGTTAAAGTACTATAGAGGGGTCACACTTTTGGAGAGTTTTAAATCTAAACTGTTCCTCCACTATTGTGCTGTAGTATCTGCCTAGCTGCTTTTTATCATGTAAATTTTAATTTCTTTAAAGTAGGATTTTATGTATGTATTTATTTATTTATTTTTAAATTGTTTTTAGGATTGTTATGTATTGTATTTTCTTGTGTACAGCACTTTGGGCCTCCTTGGCTGGTGGTGAAAGGTGCTTTATAAATGAATAAATGAAATGAAATGAAATTAAATATTATTTCCAAAACTATACAGTAAAAGGACACAAATCTATGTGAGGTGATAGTGTAGAACTAGTAGACCAATTATATGCTAACTTTTAATGATAACTTTTGTTCTAACGCAACTAAAAGACGCTTCTTAAATGCTTTCCTGTCTCGTTACACGGCACGTGCTGCTGTGAGGTCATCCCAAAGGTTTTGCAGTTCCTAAACAGAATTCTCTTAAAAACGATGCCATAACACCAAAATCATGAGGCACATCAACTAATTGGCCTGGATGAATTCAGGCTCATTGAAACAACTTTAAACGTGATCCACATTGCTGCTCTCTGTTTTCCTGACAATCTATAAGTCACAAACCCTTCATGTACCTCGCAGCTTCAGCATCCCCAGTAAAACAGTCTTACAGCAGCATTGAACCTGACCTTCATACAGAAGCTCAAAATCCATCAGCCAAATAAAAAAGTTTGAATAAGTTAAATCCTGCCAGAAAGTTGCGAACTGCAGAACCTCCATCTTTCTCTTTTAGTTTTGACTGTAACTGCTGGCCAATGAATGAAGAGATCTTTAGTCACAAGTTTTGGTATGAAATAGAAATCTCTGGAAGACGCCTGTCTGAATACAGACTAAACGCAAGGTTTAGGACTCGATCCGGAACAAATAAGTGGACTCAATCTGAACCAACGGACAATTCCAGTCTGAATACACCCAAAATAAACATAAGCTTTGCAGTCAAAGTAGGAGATAGTACAGGACTAGTCAAACCAGGACTTATTAGTGTTCCCCAGAATTATGCACCAAAGTCACTTTATTTACCCTCATGATTGACAACAAGCCCTGCGACAGACTGGCGACCTGTCCAGGGTGTACCCCGCCTTTGCCCAACAGTAGCCGGGATAGGCTCCGGCACCCCCGCGACCCCGAAAGGGAAGAAGCGGACAAGGAGATGGATGGATGGATTGACAACAATAACTGTGTCTTCCCTATGAAATTACATATTAAACAACTATATACAGTAAATAGTTTAAATATGCCATTTAGGTACACATAGTTTTGTTAGGAGATAGTATTTTTTCCTTAGCATTTCTATTTTAGTTGTAGTTAGAATATGCAAATCTATTTTTTAATCACCTTCTGCTCTTCTATTAAGACAGTGGCCAGTGAAGAAGAGAGAGAAGAAGATGGCAACAGAGGGAAGCAACATCATAAAACATCCAGGTCTAAATAGTAAACTAGAATGGGCGCGGCCTGTCAACACACACTGTAGTTACACACACCTGTTGGTTGAGATAGTCTCCACATTAAAACTAATCGGAATACACATAATATAACTGCAACTCACACACTTAATCATACAAACCCACACGATTCAAGCCTTTCATTCTGTCAAGGTGCTTCCACAACGGCCGCCTGCGATGCGTTCAATAATGCGGTCTACGCGGGTTTATGAACGCATGCTCAGCAGGTGGTATCCAAACCGGAGCAGCGCGGTGACGCACGTGGCCGGGCCGCAGGGAGGAAATTTTTCTTCTATTGTATTTTTACTGTTCATTAGCGCTCCTCTGCATCTACAATAGGGAGTATATCGAAGCAAAAAGTTAAAGAGGTTGAAAATCCCCCAAAATGTTGCTCCATATTTTTAGTTGTCACAACTCTGTCCTTTTAAATGTCTGTCTGGGTGTCATGTTAACCCGACTGGGCCGCATTTCTCTTTGACCATGTTCAGCACTTCAGTGCTTTGAAGCAGACGCCACACAAGCAGCTCCCAAATCAGAGTCCCTGATTGGTCACAGCTCTGCGCTGCTGCTACTGTGCCTGGAAATGTTGAACCGGGTTGAAGATTCAGCGCCCGCGAGGTGGCCAGTCTGGAAACTGCGGTCAAGCCAGCTGTCTTACGAATTTGTACGGTCTAGTTAGCCATTCCTAAATTTTGGGTGCGCTCTTATTCTCAGAATTACGGAACCTGAGCAAACACAGCTGGGATCCATTTCCGGTTTTCAAAATAAATGAAACATTTTGACTGAAAAAGAAGAAGAGACACGGCTGGCATCCATGTACAAGTAAACTCTGAATCCTTATTAAACCCTGTTTAGTTATCTGTTTTTAATTTCCCTACAATGTGTAGACATGTTGAGATATGTTTTTTGAGAAACAATAAAAAATGATAAAAGGAGTGCTGATATCTCCACACTTCACATGATTTAAAAATCTTAAACTAATTAGTGTCAGTTACACTGTATATATGAGACTTATAAAAATTCCTTTCTAACACTTTTACTGTAGAAAATATGAAAATATATATATATATATATTTTTATTTCAATGTTTGACTGTAGCCATGCATTGTCATAATCTATACTCCCTTCAGGACTGTTGGCAGCAGCAGCCCGGACCCCCCAACACCTGCCATCGAGCTACAGAGAGAGGCCACCCGGCGGGCAATCCCACCAAGCACCTCGACCAGGGCACGCCGGACTGCCACAGAGACCCCCACATCCAAGGGCAAGAAAGCACAGGAACACAGAGGCGGCCGTGGTGCAGCGGTAGGGCGGTCGACTCCTGATCAGAAGTGAGCCTGCCCATGTGTCGAAGTGTCCTTGGGCAAGACACTGAACCCCAAATTGCCTCTGGTGGGAGGTTGGCGCCAGTGTTCGGCAGCGGAGCC
>NC_050520.1:12016135-12065891 GCF_002922805.2 Oryzias melastigma
GCTCCTGACAACTGGCCCCCCCCTGCCGCGAGAGGTGAGTAACTTTTAAAACATGCGTAAAAGCTGAGTTTTTCGCGGCCAATACTTCACTTTTTTCGTCACTTTTCCTGGCAACTACTGACCCATTTTGTTTGCCATAAAGGTGTGTGCACACCACCAGCTGAATGCACGTTCACAAGCGGACGGCGTGAATGAAACACCACATTCTGCAGCGACCGGGGCGATTCCACTCCAATGACCGTGTGACCCCTGTGTTGGAGCGATCAGCCATCCATCCACAATCGTGCTGTCTAGTTCAGACTAACGTTGACTGGTTTTGACTGAAATGAACTTCTGAGTGGTGTTTTTACTTCCCTAGATCATGTGTTTCTTTTCAACAAGAATGACATCCTGCTCACACTCCTGCGTGTCTCCACACGCAGGTAGGAATGCGTTCGTTCACTAAACAGAAGCAGGAAATACAAAAGCCAAAAATAAGAAAGTGGGGAAATTACATTACATTGTTAGGCCGCATGCTCGTTTTATATGTGACCAAGATGAATTTCTTACTGTTTGTGTGCATGGTAACAAAAAAGTCAGTGAAGAATTCAACAATAAAAAAAAGGTGCATTGTGGCTCAAAGAAAAAGGAAAAGATTAGATATTTCTCATAACCAGAACAGAAAACTGCAGCTCAGAGAAATAAAGAATCGATCAACAACTCACCTGGAAAAGATCAGTTTTGATTTTGTTCCTTTTTTTTTCAATCGATAATCATCGATGATCAGCTGTCTGTAACTTCAAATTCTTTGTCTTCAAATGTCTTTGTTTTTGAAATAATCAACAAGAACCAGCAACAGAAGTTCTTGGCTGCTCCGTAGAACAGAAACGAAAGTGACTCATCCACTTCCTGTCAGTTTTTTTTTAACCAATCCACGTGACTGAGAGGCACAGGAGTAGAATAAACAGTGACAGGTTTGCACCCCCCCTCCCCCCAACACACACCTACACACACAATTTCTTAGCAGATCAACATAAAAATAAAACGTTTAATTTTTTACTCTGTTATTCTCAGAATAAAAAAGTAACGCTTTCATGAACACAAAAAATCCCTTTTAGTTCATTTTCTTTTATTACGGCTTGAAGGTGAAATAGGAACAATCTTGAACTTTTGTTTTTTAATATTTAGTTAAATCCAAAGGTTTGGTTTTTCCATGTTTCATTTTACTTGATAATTCCAGATCTACTCTAGTGTCAGATTTTGCAGTAATCTCATTTCTGACCTTCAGGAAGTTTGTGCTGAAAGTCTCACTTTATTAATGTAAAAATGTTTTTTAAATGTAAATCAATTTATCATTACAGCTTCCTCTGAACTTTCTGCAGAAGTTAACTGATGGTTTTTAGTAGTTTTCTTTTGTGAAGTATTTCTGTTACTCTGTTTAGTGTGGTTCATTTGATTCAATACAACATTAATCACTGTTTTCTCCACACTGGTGAAGGTTTAATAAAAAATAACAATAATACATTTTATTTATTAGGCTCCTTTCATTAAACTCGAGGTCACTGAAAGGATAAAGGCACAAACACACACACACACATATATATATATATATAGAGAGAGCAAATGTTAAGTTAAAAGTTTAAAAAAGAAAAGTGATTTGCAGTCATAAAGAGTAGGCCAGTCTAACAAGATGAGTTTGAGGCTGGAGATGAAGAGAGGGAGTGAGTTCATAGTCTGGAAGTCAGGGCGAAGGGAGGTCCAGAGTTGTGGGGCAGTGCGACTGAATGCCCTGCTCCCTATGGTGACAAGGGGGGCAGTGGGAGTAACAAATTGGAGGGAGGGCAGGAGTGGGTTTGTGGGTTAGGAGGAGGATTTTGTGGGTGATCCGGTTGGTGATGGGTAGCCAGTGAAGCTGCTTGAGTATGAGTGTGGGGTGATAGAAGGAAGGGTTCTGAGTGATGATGTGGGCAGCAGAGATTTGGACCAGCTCAAGTTTCTGGAGAGTTTTTTGAGGGAGTCCAAACAGAAGAGAGTTACAATAGTCCAGGCGGGATGTGAAGAGGTTGTGGATCAGTACGGCGGTGGAATGAGGGCTGAGGGACGGACAAAGATGGCAGGTGTTCCCGAGGTGGAAGTTGGCAGTCTGATATTGTTGATGTGAGAAGTGAAGGAAAGAGTGCTGTCCAGAATGACACCCAGGCCTTTATCTTGAGGGGAGAACGAGGGAGTTGTCAAAAGAGATGATGCAATTCATTATTTTACAGTGGACTTGGTGCCTACCAGCAGAAGTTCTGTTTTATTGTTGTTTAGCTGGAGGAAGTTAGAGGTGAACCAAGATTTTATTGAGAGAAGGCAGCTGGTAAGAGAGGCAGGTGGGAGGGCGGAGTCTGGTTTTCTGGAAAAGTATAGCTGGGTGTCATCTGCATAGCAGTGAAAATATATTTGATGTTGAAGGAAGATCTGTCCAAGGGGAAGAAGATAGATGATACACAGCAGGGGTCACAGGACAGAGCCCTGTGGCACGCCTGTGGTGACGGCAACTGTAGAGGAAGTAAATGACTTTTGGATGAATTGTCTGATACGGCCAGAAAGAGTCATGAAACTAGTTGAGAGGAGTGTTTGAGACGTCGATGGTTGAAAGTCTGTCCAGGATGATAGAGTGAGTAGTCTTGGTTTTAGATTTTTGGATGAGTTTGGAGATTTGGCTGATTGATGTAGATCAAATACTGAAAGTGAACTATAAGGACGTGATACAAATGGCAGGATAAGGTTTATTTGTTGATGTTTTGCAAAATGTCTGCATGTCCACAAATGACTAAAGCATGTGATGATGAGAAAGTGCTTTAGATTTTTAACTACTGTGTTTGTTTTGTGCTAAAGTTGTAAAGAAAAAGTTTAACAATTGAAGTAAATGTCATTTTATATTATGTTCTCCTGTGTTTAAGATACTCTCAAAGATTAACTTACTCTTTAATATCACTGTACATAAGGCTTCCTGTTCTATGGAATAAGCTCTCAGCTCATGTCAGAGAGGCCAGCAGTTTCTACCTTCAAAACTAGCCTTAAAACATTCCTCTTTGGACAGGCGTTCTGCCATGCTAGCTAGTAATCAGAGAATATTCCCTCTCCCGTGGTCCTTGTGAGGCTAGATTAATAAATTAATATTGATGCGTTTAAATATAAATTTAGATTTTCTATCAGCATTATTTTTCAGATCAGCTGTGGGGTTCTGTTCTCTATTTTCATCTACTTCTCCTCTCTTCTATTCTTTATTATTTATTGTATTTAGTTCTCCATGCTTTTGTTGGTGCAGTTCCATTCACATGTTGTTCTTCTTTCCCACTCTCCTCTGGGGAGCGGGAGAGATTTCAGATGCCCGGTGGATCGCCCACGCTCCCACTCTTGGCCGTGGACCACGCCCCCGACACCATCCTGCATCTCTGAGTGAGAGTGATTCCTGCTGGGTCATCTCCCTCCTGGTCGTGGACTGCACTTCTGCTTCAGCTTGACTATGGACTTCATCATCACTCGTCCCTCAGCTTTATCTGAATGAACTTTTAGATTCGTAGTTGTAGAAGCTAATTTTTCTTTAACTGTTCTGGTATCGCCTGTCCGTCCTGGGATAGGATCTCTCCTTCATGTGGGAATCCCTAAGGTTTCTTCTTTTTTCCTGACTCAGGTTTTTTAGGAGTTTATCCTTACCGGGAGGGAGGGTCTAAGGGCAGGGATAACCAGTTTATGTAGTCTGTTTAGTTTTTAACTATTGTTTATAATTTGAAGCCCAATGAGGCAAATCTCTTTGTGATTTTGGGCTATATAAATAAAATTGAATTGAATTTAATTGAATTTAAGCTGCACTCTGCAGGAGCAGCATGTTTCACCTCCAGCATGTTCTCCAGCAGAATTTGCTTCAGGATGTTTGCAAACACCAATGATAGTTTTTATTTTTTTCAGTAAACATTTCTGCAGGTGCAAATGTGCAGATTTATTGGACGGATTCATCCTCCAGAACCAGGTCCAGGTCCGGGTCAACCTGAAGGACTCTGATGGTCTTGTCTTTGCAGAATCTCCAACAGCTTCTGCTCGTAGATCTGGGCTCGTGGAGGCCTGTGAGAGTTCTGGACAGAAGAAGGAGGTCTGGGTCACATTCCAGCATTCATGGTGCTGGCTTCAGTTCAGAGGAATTCTGGGAAGAATTCATGACTGCTGTCCCAAACTGAAGGAGTGTTCCTATGAGCTGCAGAGCTGAGAAATACAAAGATTTTCTTTCATCCTTCCTCAGGTTTCTACATGGTTGTGTCACATCTTCATCTACTGAGTCCACGAAGAAGAGTGAAGAGGAGTGATGAAGAGGGAAGAAGAGTGATGAAGAGTGAAGAAGAGTGATGAAGAGTGAAGAAGAGTGATCACATTTACCTTCAGAAGCTCCACTGATAAACTCATTTTCTGATCAGATGGGGGTTTGAAGCTCACCCTCATGTTTTTTGGAGGGGGGGTCTCTGTAATCTGAGGTCGTTTCCTCTCAAAGGCTTCAGTCCTTCTCTGCTGCTGAGCCCCCTCCACAGCTGGGGGGGCTGTTTGATGCATATGCTTCATGGATGAGAAGACATTCTCTCTGAAACAGCAGAAAGTTTCATTATGTGATGAAACCCTAACAGATCCGTCAGAAGGTTCTGGAAACATCTTTAAAGTCTGCTTTAGATCCATTCTTGAAGGACCTTTGGGTCAGAATTTGAAGGTTCCAGAACCAGAGGAGCGTCCAGCCTCACAGAGAAGACTCTTCAGTCATGAAGGTGATTTGTAGTGAAAGATCTCAGAACAAAGACCGTTCATGAAGACAAAACTGGTTGTTATCAAGGTCATCACAACGTCCAGACTGAAACATGAAGTCTTCATTCCAAACTGGTTCTGTTCTGACTCCAGTCCTGCTTCTGCAGAGATGCTCAATCATCCAGGATTTCTGCTCTGACATCCTAAAAGTTCCGTGTGAAGATTGTTTGAGACTTTTAGTTTCTCTAGTTTTTTTCTGATCTAACAGCTGTTATAAACTTCATGATTGTTTTTGTGTTAATTCAACAAAAGTCTGTCTCTTCCAATAAAGTCATCTCCAAACATGTGGACTCATTTATCTTTCATTTTCCTCTATAAATAAACTGTCTTATTTTTCCAACTCGTTTTATTAAATTGTGTTTTTCAGTGAACTTTAATTTTTCTTTTTGTTCTTGTAAACTCTAAATAAATTGTTAGTAATGAAAGAAAGAATAATAAACACAAACAGAACTTGTTTGATGAAACTCAAACTTCTGTTAATAAAAACTAAAGCTTGTTGGATCTTTTCTGACGATCTGGAGAATCTTCCTCCTCTGTGATCTGAAAGTGCTGCATCAGCAGCAGATCATTCTGGTACCTGGGAGCGTCCTCCAGCTGGAGCGCGCTCAGTAGCGTCCTGACCTCCTCCTTGGTCTCCAGCAGCTGCAGCTTCCTGCGCAGCTTCTCCACATCCTGAAGGTGGTGTAAATGGAGATGTGATGAAGGAGCAGCAGCTTCTCCATCTTCATCAGACACAAACTCTCCAACTTCCAGCAGTGTTGTGCTCCTCTAAAGGTGGGACCACCTCCTTTGCCCCTCCCCCTCTAACAGCTGGTGAGAGATCATGAAAAGCCTCAGAGGTTCAGATCCGATGTCCTGGTACCTTTGTGAGGCTGAGGATCTGCAGCGAGTCCTTCTTCATGTTGGCCTTCACTTCATCCACATCACTGCAGAGGTTCCCCAGAGAGAGCTGGAGAACCTCTTTTTCCTTGAACAGAGCCTTGTTCTGCTCCAGCAGGAGCTTTGACTCCTCCTTCACCTCTCTCAGCTCCTTCTTCTTCTCCTCCATCATCTCTGACAGCCGGCTCTCCAGGAGCCTGTTGGTGTTCTCCATCTCCTCCGCTTCATGTCTGTTGGAGGACAAAGAGTCAGAGGCTGCGGTCCATCCAACACGGACAGGCGTGGATTCTCTGTCTGCTTCACTGTTTCTGATCCAAACTCAGCTGTTGGTCAGCAGACTGTTGTTTAGATCGTAGTTGGAGCAGCTGCTCCACGCTGGGCAGCTGCTGCTTCAGCTGCTGCTTCAGCTCCTCCTGCTGCTCCTTCATTCTTGCAGCTGGAAGGGAGGAGAGAAGGAGGAGAGGAGGTGGTGCAGCTTTCCATGGAGGAGCATGTGTGGATGCTCACCTTGATGTGTGACCTCAGAGCTCAGCAGCTCCGTCCTCTCCTGAAGCTGCAGCTTCTCCAGGTGCAGCTGCAGCTTCAGAGCCTGCAGCTCCTGTGTGTGAGCGAGCTGCTGCAGCTTCAGCCGCTCCTGCAGCTCCTGCAGCTGCTCCTCCAACTCAGCGGAGTGGTGCGGCAGGAACCGCTCCATGTCCTCCCGGTCTTCCTCCAGCCTGCAGCTCAGAGCTGAAAGCAGACTGTTCTCAGAGCTCAGCTGCTTACAGCGGAGTCTGCATCTGAAGCAGGAGGATCAGAGGAACATCTGTACTGCATTCTCAAAGATTCCAGGGTTATAAAAGGTTGGAGTTTACCTCTGAAGCTCCGCCTCCAAACTTTGAGCTGAAAAACTAGAAGTTTCTTTGTCGTCATTCATCATGACTGCAGATTTTTCTTTCCTCTCCTCCTGAAAATGTTCTGCTGTTTTCAGACACTTCAACCACAGTTTGAGATTGAGAAGTAACTGTTGTTGCCATGGTGATGAGGCCTTCAGGGTCTCATGGACTGTTGATCACTACTGTAAGTAGAGAAAATCCTAAAAATTAACAAAAACCTGAAACTTTTTTATCATTTTGTTAGAAAAAAGATCTTCAGTTTAGAAATAAATAAACACAAACTGAACAAAACTGTGTGTGTAAAGAGCAGAAGGTTAAGGTGTTGTGAGACATTGTTGTTTGTGGTTCTGGACCGGGTCCATCTGTCACTTTGGAGAGTTCTGCACTGCTGCTCCACAGAAGCTCCTCCAGAGGCTCTGAGAGAGGTGAGCTGAACCTCCTCAGGAAAAACACTTCAGGATTGTTTTAACTTGATAGGAGATCAGCAGAAATCTGTTCAGTGGCCTCAGAGCTTCCTCTCCCTGCAGACAGACTGATGTTTGGTTCACTAAGATCCTCGGCTGTCTGAAGTGTTTCAGTGATTGTCAGCAGACAATCTCAGCTAAACTTTTAGTTCTTTAGAGTGAAAAACGACAGGAAGTGATGTCAGAGGTAAAAGAATCGGCTTTTATTGCAAAGCTCGTTTCTGGTCTAACCGGAACCATTCAAGTACCTTAAAGTGACGCTGCTCGTGGGCCTGGGGGGTGAGGCATGCACATGTAGCGCGGGGTCTGAGGAGGTCAGTGTGAAGGTCACAAACCGCTACATAGTAAAGACCCCCCCAGAAAAGAATACCAGCCCCCTGAACATGTGAAGAGTCCATCTGTCAGGCTGCAGCGGGCCTTTCCACAGAACTGTAGTGTTCTGGACCGGTGGAGCTCCGTGTTCTGCTGGGTCCTCATGTCTCTGTTCTGAACGCTGACATGAGGGAGTGTGGAAACCCCTCCCCCGACAAAGATCCAGGTGAGACTTGACCTAAAAACACTGGAACAGGAGGCGGCCCCCCAGCAGCTGCTGGGTCAGAACCGTCCAGAGGGTTCTGTGAAGGTGCTCTGCAGGCAGGTGTGCTGATCCTCGACCTGCACCTAAAGGCAGCCTCAGTGCTACGAGGAGGCGGGGTTTAGAGCTGGCGGTGTCAGGATGGCACCCCGACCACCGTGTCCAACCACTTCCTGTAGGCCAGAGCGAAGCTCCTCTGCTCGGGGCCGCAGCCGTCCAGCAGGCTGCTGACGAACACACGCTCAGTCTGGGAGGAGGGGGGGCGAGGGACCGGGACGCCCCTCCTCAGCCGTTTGATGTCCTGGGGGTCTGAAGAACACCCCCGGTCCACCTCCATAGGAACACCAGCCGAGGTCTGGCTGTCACCGCAGCTGATCGGTGTTTGAGCGCCCCCCGCTGGATCACTGCCCTCATCACCGCTGTCGTCCCGGTGCTGCTCCTTCCAGCGGTGCCACAGGAAGAAGACGTGTCTCCTGGGGGGGGACAAACAACAGGAGCTGAGGAAGGCTGAGGAAGAGGAGAGCTGCAGACTCCAGGCCTGGTGAGGGACGGACCTGTGGCTCCAGAGGGTCTCGTGTCCGGGAAAGGACTGGATCAGGTCCGAGCACAGCTCCATCTCACGGCAGAAGAGCTGCAGGACTGTGGGGAGGTCCCGCTGCGCCTCCTCTCCTTCGGACCGCTCCCCGTTGGCGCAGCAGCCGGCAGGCGGACCCAGAGAACCCGTCAGCTCCTGCAGTAGGAACTGGCGGTAGTGGAAGCCGCTGTGGTCGGACACGTGCGTGGACACCCAGGGCCGCATGGACGCCAGCTCATCCAGGAAAACCTGCAGGAAGAACCTCTGAGTTCTTCCCCGAGTCATACAGAACCGCAGGATTGGAGGAAACGGACCCACCTTCACGTTGCCCTTGGCCAGCCGCTGCAGCACCCAGATGCGGTGGGACCAGGCGTTGTAGTTGCTGGGATAGCGGCAGGCGGCGTCGGCGCACACCTTCATCTCCTCATGGAGCGTCTGGGCCAGCTGCTCGCTCAGGTGCCGGCTCCTCTCTGCATCCGTCTGGTTCTGGTCTGCTGGAGGAGCCTTCTGCAGGAGGTGCAGCAGAACCCAGCGCCTGCAAACATCAGAGCTCGCCGTCAGCATACCTCCAACAGGTAAACAAATGTCACTCAGCCTCAGCCCCTCCCACTTAAAGAGACTCGTGCAGGCAGCAGCAAAGAACTCTGGTCTCAGCTTCAGAGCAGACAGAACTGCATCCTGTGACTGAAGGATCTCCCTCAAGAGGTACCTCATCACACCTGATCCACCCTGTTCAGCCCACCTGAACACAGATCACCTCTTTGTACAAACACAGACCAGCAGGACCACAGGTGAGCCAGACTTTGGGTCAAACACAGTACAGGTGTGACTCCGCCCTAAATTTGTTTGGGTAACCAAACCATAATTTTGGCTGTTGACCTCCATAAACAGGCTTTAAAAGTGTCATCTGTTGCCACATTTTTGACACTCTAGTCAAAACCCGTCTGTGTGCTGCTCCCTACAAGGTATTACAGTTGAATTTTATGATTGGTCAACTGGTGGAAGTCCAAGAAGTTTCTCGTCAACATGCTCTGCAGCTCCAGTATAAGCCCCGCCCATTTTTGACTTTATAACAGTCAGTTGTGATCGTGTTAGCTTTAGCGTGGCTAATAGGTGTTTCGCTTTCAGTCTTCAAATCTACTGGCTTACACAACTTTCCAGTGGACTTGGAAGTTAGGGAACTGAGGCTGAATGCAATTAGCATTACATACAGCAAAATCCGTCCTGGTAATGGATTTGAACATTTCACTTAGGACTGTTAGCTTAAAAAAAAGGATTGTTAGCTTAATACATTAGCCTTCATTAGCCATAATGCTCACAGTAAACTCTCAGACATGGGTCCCATTCAGTCCTGTAAACCTTCGTGTTGTGCAGAATGTTGTCCCTTCCAGAATTTGTATCCTGTCGCTGGCATCATTGACTTGTTTTGTAACACTTCTCTTGCATCCCTGCTGTGCATTATTATATGCAGAGAAAAATCCTCAACCTCCACAGAGAGTTCTGTAGTGAAACCATAGATAGGCCTGCATATAATTATTACTATACACATATCACACTATATTGAAATATACAGTCAGTGGGTGAAACTGACATCCCTTTGCTCTGCATAACTTTCCATTATTGACGACAGTGTATCCCCCCCTCCCCTTTTTTTGTTGCATTTTTTTTTAATCTGTGCTGATAGTGGAGTAACCCTCCATCTGTCCGGTTTTGTTACCCTTTATAGGTGATTTTCTGAACAGAAGAGGTCACAGATGAGAGCAGAAATCCTTTCTGGATGAAAACGAAAGCTGGACTCAGGTTACACAAACTGGACTCGCTGGTTCTGATGTTCTAACTTCTGAAGCCCGTTTCTGAGCTTTTTTTTATCAGTGATCTTGAAATTGAAGTGTTTCTTCAGCTGTGATGAGGAGAACTTTGTCTTCCATGAAGGAATGAAGGGAGGAGTGATCTGCTCTGATGAAGTGTTCTGTTGAGGTTCTAGAGTGGGTCGGGTTATCCGAGCAGGAAGAGGTGAAGTGTGAGCTGCTTCTGGAGTGAATCCGACCAAGTGAACGTTTCAGGAAATAGTTCTCATGTTGGGTTCGGTTTCAAAATAAAGGTTCAAGATGATGAAGGTCCAGAACTTTTTTGTTCTGGATAAACATACTGTGTCTTGACTGAAACGGACCGGAACAAAGAAGAGAGAGCAGAGTGGTGTCCTTCCTTTAAAAGTGTTGTCACTACACTGACTTATTCTGTACATTTTACAATTTTCACTTTGAGTTTAAAAGTCAGAAGAACTCAAAGTAATTGCAGATTCAGCAGCTTTTGATAAACAGTCTACAAACTAAACACAGACGTCTCTTTAAAGGCTTAATCATTTTTGACCAATAGAAGGGACAGAGAACAAGTCAAGTCTCAGCTTGATAGAACCAGTCAGGTAAAAATCACGAGTATCAAAGTATCACTAACATCCACATTTGAAATGCTGCACTGATGCATGAAGCTGAATCATAAGGGAACACACCCTTCAGAACTGTGGTTCTGAAGAGTTTGGTCTGGTCTTAATTAGGAGTTCGGGTCACAGCCGGTGCTCTGCAGGTAGAGCTCACCTGTGTATCCACGTCTCAGGACTCTTGGGGGATTTGCTGAGGGCCAGCTTGCCCAGGTAAAGGTCTCGCTCTGGACTGAGAGCTCCACTCTCCACCAGCTCCTTCCTGCAACAGAACAGGTTCTGGTTCTGAGCAGCAGTCAGGGCTTCCAGTTCAGAGTGAAAAAAGGTGAACATGAAAGGATCACAGTGACACACGAGCGTGAACATGCAGACGTGGATGGAGGTCAGTGAGCAGGGAGGAGCTGAGGAGCTGAAAGGCTGTTTGTCTACTCACTGCAAAACACATGTCAAAGTCAAGGCCCGGGGGCCGGATCCGGCCCTCCGGGTAATTCTATCCGGTCCTTCAGATCATTTTATTTATTGTTATTAATGACCCCATGTTATCTTCCCCTTTTTTTAACTTGTATAATTTTGACAATGTATATGTTTTTGTGGACAGTAGAATATTGAAAGTTATTTAAGGTTTAAGTTGATTTATTCTAGAATAATATTCCTGCCTTTTTATTATTCACAATTATGTTTAAAAAAAAGCTAATATTTCAGCAACATGCTAGCTGTTTTGACTAACCTCAGTTTTATTTTGCAGTATTTTTCCTTTAGACTAATTTGGTATTTAGCTAATATTTTAGCTAGCTATCAGCATTTTAAGCTATCAGCTTCAGCGTTTTTAACTGTCAATTTCAGCATCTTCCGCATTAAATTCAGCTTACAGCATTCACACTAGCATTATTGCAGGTAATGGTATATATTTAATTCAAAAAAGTGTTAAAAAGTTACAGTTTTAAAAATGTAGTTTTAGAGTGTTCAATAAATGTTTATCCTGTTCAGCCTGTGATCTGTTTTGGATTTTGTGATTGAATTTGACACCCATGTTGAAAACCTGCTTTCAATCTATGATCAGCAGGGGGCGCAACAGGCTGCAAGTCAGGATCAACAATTGCTCGTTAAATGGTAAGGAGAGACAAAAAGATGAAGTGATCCTGATCCAATAGTTTGACTGTATATTGAGATCTGGACTGACTGGTGTCCCAAACAGGAAGTTCCTGCTGGTTCCAAGAAACTAAAATCTCATAAACTTCTATAGAGAAATAAACAGCTGTTACTCAGTTACATTTGTCAGAATAACCACTCTTGCTCTGATACCTTTTTTTTTTACATTTTATTGATCATCCTAATTTGTTCATGATATTTATTCTGTATTTTAAGTTATTGAAGTAATAAATTGATCAATCATATGAGTCAATAAAAGCATGTGGTCCAAAGTTCAACATTCGAAAGGTTTAACAGATTCTCTGTAGCCCGGTTTCAAGCATTGGGGTCGTGGCCGTCCAACAAGTTCACTCCTGATTGATGAGAGTGGTTGCCATAGAAACAACGACTCAGACCAATCCCTGCTTACTGACCATATCTGGTTCCAACATGTAAATGTTTGTATTGTGATAAAATGGCGACTAAAATGATTTTGGGTTAGCTGGAGTAGAAAAAGTCATTTCCTATGGATGACATCACACTCACACAGTCCAATTCTCATATACAGTCAATGGTTTGAACCAGTGATAGAATAACATGATCATGTGACTTCTAAATAAAAATTGTGTTCTTCTATTGCAGTTTCAGTAAACAGACTGATCTTCTGCGACTTCAATTCCATTTTGGTTAACTTAGAAATGTAAAGTTCTGCACTGAGCTGATCTGTGGGGTTCATACACTGAGGGTTCTGTGTGGATCCTGTATTCCCTTTGAGACCCAGCTCAGTGCATGTGAACAGTACAGACAGCTGAGCTCTGGAGTCTGAGGCGGTGTGTTTGAGGCGGGCCGTACCGGACGTTCCAGGCCGTGGTGAGGTCCGGGTTGAGCAGCAGCAGAGTGCAGGTGATGTCCACTAAAGCTGTGTGAAGAAACAAGAGTCTGATGAACCAAACGGTGCAGGAACACCACCACCCGATCCAGGTCAAAATGTTCTGGTGCAGAGGTTCAACAGAACTGGGCTCAGAACCCGGCCTACCTTGGCGGTCGAGCCAGAGCCTGCGTTGGCGATAGAGCAGCAGCTTGTTGTGCACGTACGGCAGCAGGAACTTCACACACCAGCTCTCCACCCCCAGCTTGTTCTCCACCATCACGATGGGGCTGCGGTTGTAACGGGCCTCCGGGCACGGGATCAGGCCGATCTCATCTCTGGGGGGCAGAACCAAAGAGCAGAGTTAGCCACCTTTCTGGAGGTCTTAAACATCTGAACCTGTGCTGGATAAGAACTCCTCACATGCTGGAGCTGCTGATCCTTCAGGTAAGTAAAGCAGTAGGAGGGAGGTAATGTTAAGTATCATGAAGCATATTTTTTCTCTTCTGGGGGGTTGAACCCTCAGAGCAGCTCTAAGCTGTACCTCCTCACCTCAAAACTCCAGACTGGAGCATCAGTGTGTTTATGCTGCAGGAGAACAGGCTGCAGAGGAAGAGGCTGCATGCAGGACAGGTGCACAGAAGGTGCATTTGCTGAGGAGGTGCATGCTGTCAGTGAAGGGCAGCTTTTGTCCCTTAAGTCCCTATATGTTCTTTAAAAACATCCTGACAACACAAGGAGGTATTTTACTACCTGAAGCTCCAGAGTTACATCTGGCCCTCCACTGTGGCTTTCTGGTTAAATAAAGTTGTTATTTGTAAAAAATAACAATAAAGTAAATAAGTCTTAAAAGTTTAAAAAAGTCAAACTGAGTCAAACTTTATTCAACTCCTTCACAAACAGTTGAAGGACAGTACTTATCACAAGCTGAACTAAAACATTTTGACAGATTCTTTTGGGCCATTTACCACAGAAAATTAGGTGATGGTCTGGAAATAAGTAGCACCCAATTATAAAGTAGATTTTGTACTTTTTTACATAAGCCGCAAATGGTCTGCCCTACTTTTTCTTATTTATTGTTTTCTTGAGAAAACAAACTTCATTTTTTTCTTGTGATAATGAGATAATAAAGAATGACGCATGACTCCTCTTCCTTTTCCACAATGAGATGCCGGGACTTCACCTGCTCTAAGTCTCTTGATTTTATTTAATTACAAAAACTTCAGTGGTTCTACACTCCACAAATGGCTTCATTCCATCTCATGCACCACCCCCCCCTCCCTGTATTTCCCCTAAACCTCTGAATAAACAGGTTGATTGACAGAATTGAGGGCCGACGAGAATGTGAGCATGGTCCGGACATTGGTGGACACAACCAGCCACTCATCCCAGCTCCGTCCGCTACTATGCTTTTGTCATTTTTATACAATCCGCTGAAAAACAGAGCAGAGCTAAAGGAGGGAGCTGGTGCATGAAAAAGAATTATGACGTTTAAAGACCATAGATCCATTCATAAATATATAATATATAAAAATAGACTAAACAACTTTTGTAGAGTGTTCTTCAGTTGTTTTTGTTGTTAACCACAAACGAAAGACTTAATTAAAACAGGTGAAGTCTCTGCGTCTCCGTGCGGGAAAGGAAGACGCTTCATTCTTGATTATCTCATTATAATGAGAAAACAATTTTTTTTTTAAAGTAGAGCAGGGAGTTTTCAACTTCTGTACTTTTGAACAATTTCAAGTATTTTAATTGCATGTTATGTTTCAAAAAACATGGTTAGAGAGGGTCACTTTGTTAGCTCTGACTTAATATTAGTTAATTAGATTTACACATTTCTGGCTGAAATGCACCACAATTGGTAAAATATATGTTTTGGTAAAATATATGTTCCAAGTCACTACTGAATTACACTTTGCTGCACGGAAATGATCCTTTGTGCTACAGGGTGTCTTTTATTTTGAAAGGAAGTCATGGGACACTTTGTCAAAAGTTATAAACTACTATTTATGTGGAAAAGGACAATTTTCTTTTCCCTTCTTTATGCCCCACAAAAATGTTTATTTACATTTATCTCAACAGTACCAATAACATAACAAAAAACAGTGTTTTATTTTTGTAAAGGTTAAGGCGGATGTTGTGGATCCAACCGGAAATCGACCTGAATGGTCCATAAATGTTGATGTTTGCAGAATTCTAGACTATGCTGATCTCTACTGGGTGGATAAAAGTTTACACATGTGCGAAAATCAACATTTATTTTGCTCTAAAGCACCGCATTTAGCAGTATTTTGTCTTATTCCTTCTTAAAAACTTTCCGGATGTGACGTAGTGACAGGACCTCTGTAAACAGCCGGTTAACCGGGAACACTATGCAGCATTTAGACGGTTCCTAGAGGCTGTTGGGCGTCTCGGTTCATCACCGGGTGCTCCCGCCGGACGGGGTTTCTGAAGGGCGGCTCGGGTCGCGCCCCCACCGGAAAGCAAGCAGCTCACTGTGTAAAATCAGCGGAACCCGTGGGGAACCGCGGCGAATCCAGGCAGTAGCCGGAGCCATCGGAGGATGCGGACGCCGCTGCTGCTGCGCTCGCGCGTTGCTTGACTCCCGCTTTGGACTCACATGTTCCGGTTCCTGTTCAGGGCCGTGCTGAGGTCTCTGACCACCCTCTGGACCAGCACGTCCACCTCCGAACCCGTACCCGACATTTTACGGAACCGACCCGCGTCACCGGCGCTTCTTCTTCGGTGTCTTTAATGTTCTTCTTCTTTTCCTGGAGCGCAGGAGGCCCAGCGGGGACGCAGTGCTGCCCCCTTGTGGTCGCGGGCAAAATAAACATTCTTTAAAAAGCAGAGTTAGAGCATGGATGTGTTTCATTCATCCGTTTATTCCTTTACTCTTTCGTTCCTGCATCGTCAAATAAAAGACAAATAAAACAGTTTGCTGATTAAACAGATTAGTATGAGGAACATTTTTGACACCAGGACAAACATGAAGACGTTTATCTTGATGTGAAGATCCCAAACAACACAAAAACAAAGAAAATTCACCAGCTTTATTTAATCTTCCGTAAAAAGGTGGGGTTGGGGTTCAAAACAATCCTGAACATTAACCTTTAAATCACAAAGTATAATCCAAACTGAGTCTTTCCTTTAAGGCTGTAACAATTAATCATCAATGATTCGATTAATTTTATTTTTTTTTTTTTTGTTCTTTTTCAGTTAGAATGTACAATACATAAAATCTACTTAAAGAGCAGGAGCAGGATGAAGACCAAGTCTTATATATCCCTACTGCGTTCCTATTATTTAATATGATACAAATAGATGACTAAATTAGTGAGTATAATCAAAACAAACACAAAATCCATAATAATAGCAACAATAATACAATCTGGAACAACATATTTAAATTATGCTGCATGCAAATCAATCATTTTGTTTTTACACTTAACTTAAAACATCAAAACTGGTTTGAAATTAAAGAAATCAATTATCACTCACTGATTGTGGTAATTGATGACTCAACCTAATCGGATCACAACCACAAATGATCAGGATTTAGATCGTTGTTAAAATGAATCGTCACACCCTACTTCCTTTAGCAAAAAAGTACTACACTTGTTTTATAAAGTATACTTGAATATGATCACAATAATAACAAGCCCACTAGTGGGGGGGGGGGGGTAATATAAACACCAATGGTTTGATTTGGACAGAAAATATTTTATTCAGAAATAAACAGTTTATTCCTAAAATGACATAAAGGCATCAAATAAATTGTGATAACATATTGTTGACAGTTTTTGAAAAATTAAGTACAAAACTTCTGTAAAAAGCCTTGAAGTGCAGCAGTCAGATCATGATCTTATCTCAAAGGATTCAGATTCACATTGTTTTCTGTTTGCTGAATTCCTAAAATCTGCTCTTAGCTGCAAAGCTCCTCTCTGGTTGAACTGGTTTCACAGATTCTCTGCAGGAAAGATGAACTCTAAGAGGACCCCAGACTCTGAAGCAAATGCAGGAATTACTGAAAGTGTGAGGAGGAAAAAATGAAAACTTGAAGTTTCAAATCAGTTTGTCTCCCTTCACACGCAGATATCATGACAGCACATTGAATTATTTCCCTGGACAATGTTCTGCTCCACACAGTCGGGAATTTTCAGAAAAGTTTCAGGTTTTCTAGTTTATTTGACATTCTCCTAATTGATTTAAATCCTGAAAATGAAAACCTCTGTTCTGATTTTCTGATTTATTGTTGAGGTGTTATCAGTGTTTTTTTTATTAGGATTATGACGTTTCTAGCCCACCTGTGTTTGTTTTCTAGGACATAGTTTCTGCAGAGCGGCAGACGTTCGAAGTTAGAAATTTACCTCTGGGACTGTTGGTGCAGAGCAACCCCTCCCACCCTTCCCGTCACCCATAAGTGAGATATCTGTTTACTTTACGTGTTGAAGTCAAGGCCCGGGGGGCCTCCAGGTAACTGGTAATCCTCCAGATCATTTTATTTTATTGTTATTAATGACCCGCCGTTATCCTGCTCTTGTTTCTAACTTGTATAATTTTGACAAATATATATTTTTATGGAGGGTAAAAACTTGAAAGTTATTCAAGGTTCAAGGTCATTTATAACTGTTTTATTATTATTCATAATTATGTTAAAAAGTTTCAATTTTAAAGTTTAAAAATAATGTCCTTCTGTTGGCTTTTTTAGGCTTTTTTTTAGTTTAGCTAATATTTCAGCTACAAGCTAGCAGGTTTGGCTAATCTGGGCTTTTCTTTTGAAGTTTTTCAGGCTGTTTAGGAGTTAGACTAATATTTACACCTTAACTGTTTTAGCTATTAAGGCTTTTTTCAGTTTTTTAGGATATTTTACGTTTAGCTATTTGTTCAGCTACATGTTATCTGTTTTGGCTAATCTAACTTTTTCAGCTAACAACTTAAGCGTTTTCAGTCATATCAACTTCAGCATCATCAGCTATTAGCGCTAGCATCTTTAACATGCTTTCTCACCAGCTTACAGCTCCTAACACTGTAAATATAATAATGAGAGAAGTTTTTCATTAGTTGTCAGTCAGCATCATGACTTCTGGACCACTAAAGCCAATCAGGTCAGGGAGTCTGAATGAAACAATGACATGTTTTCTGTGTCAGAAGCTGATGTGACATCAAGTAAAATAAGAACATTTTCTTCTGGATGAACTATAAGATCAGCTGATCTGAGTTTAATCACAACCGCTCTGATCTAAACTAAAACCAACCTGTAACCATTCAAGAGATCTGTCACAAAATCTGTCTGAAATGTGTTTTTATGTGATACGTAAAACTAACGTGTATTTGCTCTAGTCTGAGGAGTTTACGTGGCTCTCCTCCACATCAGATCCTCCATGACAGTCTGTGGACGCTGGGAGGACTTTAGAAACGCTCCAAATGTGAGATCTTGGAGATCCAGCCAAAACCCTGAGTGGATTATTTCACTCTGTGTGGTTTTACTTTCTTCACCATGACAGCATCATCAGGGAGGAGCTCTGCACTGAGAAGATTTGGTTAAAAGCCACAGAGCAGTATTGACAGACATGAGCTCTGATGACATCGATCTTCAGTCTGAATTCCTTTCAGCTGAGGAAATATCTTCAGATGTTACAGGGAAAAGGCTTTAAGAGATGAGGAGAATAACCTATACCGGACATACTGCACAGAAAATTGTGTTTTTAACGTGTTTTTGAAGCATTGCTCTGATGTTAGAGGACATGTGTAGAGAAAGTTGTATTTCTGAGTATTTCTTTATTCAAATTACTGTGAATTAGAAGAAGGGGAATAAATACAGATCATATTTATGACATACTCGCTCGATGCTCTGAGCTCTAGCAAACAGGAAGGGGAAGGGGGCGGGGTTGCTCCATGCCAGTGGTCCCACCCACATCTCAGAGGTGGATTTCTAATGATCTCCTGCTGCTCTGCAGGAACTATGTCCCAGAAAAAGATATATATTTTCTTCATCAATAAATCAAAGGATGATCAGAGTGAAACTTTATTAAATGTGGTTTGATGATTACATTCAGCGGAATAATCTTTAATGTGAATGAACAATTTTTCCATTTGTCTTTTAGCAGCTCTACATCAGAGCAAAGGGATTCTGTTTGAAAGAAAGTAACAATCAATGTTTGGTGGACAGGAAGACAGTCGGGTCACACTGAGGTTTTCATGATGATGGTTTCAGGTGATGTCATGAAAACTGAATCTGCTTCTCTCACTGGAATGTGTTTATAACTGTTAGTGGGACAAAAATACAGGAGGCATAAAAATGTCCAAACTCACCAGCAGAGAGACTGTGAGTGATGAGCAGGTCTGTAGAACTCTGATTTCATTTGATTACTTTACACACGTAAAAAAGACATAAAAATAGAACTAAAATAAAAATATAAGTAAAATCATGTGATGATGTGTTAGAGAAACCCATCTGGGTTTATTCAAGATGGTAACACACTTCTGCTGAAAAATAAAATACAGAAAGTAAACAAATAGAGAACTAAAATGAAGAATTTAAAGCAATAAATCAAACGATCTTACGTAACAATTCCAAATCAAACTGATCTTATGAAACTCAAATTGACAAAAATCAAACCCCATTTTATGCCTTGAGATCAAATTTTTTAGGTTATTTTTATTGAGTCTTGCTTTCTTAAACTCCTTTAATAATTTGTTGCCACAGTAATGGAAATAAAACTTAACTTGTGATTTATAGGAGGAAGGTGGAATATCTGCCTTTATCGTTCCATAAGACTGAAGTTCATTTTTGATTAAATAGTTTTGAAAACTGGAAGAATACTTGGGCTGATCGAACAATACAGAACATGTAAGTATCTGATGAATATTGATATCAACTTCAGAGGAAATTATTATTGAAAGCTCTGGATTCTGGTGGATTTGGACCATATCATATGGATCAGAAATGACCTAGAATGATGCTTCATATTCTGATTATAGGAGGAGTGATCTGATTGGACCACTCTCCCCCCAAAACAGGAACTTAGAGGACCCGCTGGTTCTGGTCTCTGCAGCAGCTCAACCTTCTGCTCTGCAGGTGGAACTGATGCTGCTGGGATGTTTGCTGTCATCTATCAGTGAAAACAAACCAAAAATGAAGGAGAACCGCGAAGCTGCCCCAACAGAACCAAAGTTCAGAAGAAGAACCTGAGGTCATGACGTAGACACCAGGTGTAACAGGTGAGGGTCGGGTTCTGGTACAGCCCACAGGTGGTTCACAACACCTGCTGCGTCATGCTTTCCTGATGCACGTGGGCACACAAACAATGAGTCAGCACGCGCGCCTCATGTCCAGCTGCTGGTTGGATCAGCTGTTCGCACGTCTGCGTGCGTGACGCGCTGCGCGCTCCCACGCTCACCTGAAGACTGAGCTTTGGAGTGAGGATCCTGACCCACTCCCGGCTCGTGACGGACGCGGACATGGACCGGGCGAGCGCGCACCCCCCAGCTGCAGCGGTAAGCCGCCGCGCGTCCGCGCCACTCTCTGCCGGCGCGTAAAAGTTTGTCTCGTGGGTTGGCACGCGCGGCAGCGCGTTCCTCATGCGTTTCTCCTCTTCGCAGAGAGGAGCTCTCTCGCCCGGATGCAGCCTCCCGACCCCGGCTTCCCCCGCGTCATGCAGCAGCCCGCACAGCGCCGCGGCGTCCCAGCAGCCCCCCAGCGGCGGCATGAAGCTGGAGGCGGTGATGGAGCACCTGCAGCGGCAGCAGGCGGCGCGCCTGGCCCTGGAGGAGCAGCGGCGGCAGGCGGAGAGAGACCAGGAGCTGCGCTCCCACATCCAGCGGCAGGCTCTGGCTTTCTGTCACTACCAGACGGCGGTGCGCAGCGCGCTGTCCGCCGGAGACGCAGCATCGGCGGCCGCGCTGCCGCCGATGCTGGAGGAGGACGCAGACTCAGAGCGGCGCGCGCAGGGAGGTGACGCGGAGGAGCAGGAGGTCGTGGACGGAGAGGGGGAGGATGGTGTGATGCTGAGCCGCTTCCACCTGCAGGCGCGTCTGCCTCCGCGGAGCGCCGTGGCGCATCCGGTGGCGCGCGTCCCGCCGGGCTTCATGGAGGCTCCGTGCGCAGAGTCGCCCCCCGCGCGCCCGCAGTCACAGCACGAATGGACCTATGAGGAGCAGTTCAAGCAGGTGAGCTGGTACCGAGCCTGGCACGGACCAGAACTGCTTCAGCCTGGCACGGACCGGTACCGGTACCGGTACCGGAGAGAAAAACAGCGGAAACTTTTTCAGCGCTCAAAGTTCGTTAGGATGAGATAAACCAGCAGTTTGATCAAGAGAAAAAAAATAACCTTAAAATGTAAAAAGGGAAATATTGGATCAGTTAACAAAAGTTCTATAATTTATTACTTTTAAAAATATTAGTTTTGATCAAATTACATTTTTAACTTGACTTAACCGTCAACTTATTTTTTTTTAATTTGAGGAAAACTATTTTAAATGTAATAATATAACAGAACTTTTGTTAATTGATCCAATGTTTCACTTTTTTCTTATTTTTTCATAAATGATCCCGCTTCCTTCAGATCCGCGTCTGATTCATGCGTGTGTTCCTGAAGCTTAAAGTTCCTCAGTTAAACTGAAATAAAAAAGTCTGTTGCAGACGAATGAAGGGATTTGATTTAAGGATTTTTTGAGGGGAACCTCCTTTGTTTTCTTTTTTACTGTCAAACGAGAATCTCATTAAGAGCCAAACGGATTCATTTACAGTTTTTAAAAATCATTTTCTTCCTGTTATCGTTTTCAGATGTTCTCTTTTTGCTTAAACTTTCTGCTCTTGCTGACATCAAACAAATACTTTTTTCACCTCAAATGTTCTGAGTAGGGCAGAATAAATATCAGAAGGGTGGCTAAAGCAAATAAAAAAATAACTGATCTTCAGCAACACGAGTGATGAAGCCGCATCTATCAAATGTGAGTCTTTAAATAAAGAGCACAAAGGGAACGCCATGATCTCTGCAGCTGCAGACCTCTGCTTCTTGAACCCAGACTGCTTTGATTCAGCAGCAGAACTCTAACATAAGGGGGTCACATGGTTGCTGGAGCCTATCCTAGCTGCAGTAGGATGTAGATACAGATGGCCCATCACAATTATAAATGACAGTTAAGAATCCCTGATGAACCTGTGAATCATGTTAATTGACTGCAGTGTCCAGAGAAACGAGGAGAACAGCAGTCAGAGAACCCAGCTGGGATTTGAACCTTTAACCCTTTTGGCTGTGAGGCCAGAGTGCTAACCACTACACCATTGTGCTCCTCTCAAAACCCAAACCAAATTTATTGTAATGGAAGTAAAAAAAACATTAATGAACTAAGAACACATGTAGCAAACAAGAAATGGGCTCATGGCTGAAACCCACGCTGATGAAAACGCTGTTTTTAATGTGTTCTGGTGGCATTTTCCTGCTGAGGGAGGACGAGTGAAAATGAAGCTTAAAACTGCCTTTCTGAGTGTCTCTTTATCCAAATCAATGTGAATCCGAAGCAGACAAAAAATGCAGTTTTTTTAAAGTCTATTATAATATAAATCTTCCTGCTCTGCTCCATTCTGATGAATCCACTTGCAGACAATCAGATCCATGAACATCTTTGTTTCTAGTCTAGATTGTAGTTTCTGCAGAGCGGTAGAAGTTCATTTTATCAGAAATGCACCTCTGAGGAACTTTTGACTCAAAGTAAGTCTGCCCCCATTTCCCATCATCTATCTGTTTACACCCTCTCATTTGCACCCCGTCATAAACCAACTTTTTGTGTGTTAAAATGATGATTAATTTCATTTCTATCCAGCCGTTCAGTTTAGATCCAGACTCCAGCTCAGACGAGGAAAACAAAGACTTTCATGGATCTATTTGTCTGTAAGTGGTCCGCCAGTCGCAGCTTCTACTTCATAAATACTCTCTTCACACAGCATTGTTTCATCTGATCTGGATTTATGACAATTAGAGTAAATAAAAACTCAGAAATGCTGTTTTTAGCTAAATTTTTATATATGTTCTTTATCATGAGAAAAATGTTAGAAGAACGTGTTATAAACACCATTTTCATCCTAATGGGTCGTAAATGAGAAAACCTGCCTTTGTTCTTCTTCATTCTGAGTGGGGGGTGAGGGGTGTGAGCTCCAGTTCTCCCTGCAGCTGATCACCTCAATTAGAGAAGTGTCTGTCTAGATCAGAGGTCTGCAACCTGCAGCTCCAGATCCTCATGTGTCTCTTTTATCTCTCCATGATGGCTCCTCGGACAAACATAAAATAAGTCATAGAGACTACTGATCCAGACATGTCGACCATCAGAGTCAGCAGCTCCTGCTAATGGCTGCATAACCAAAACTACCTCAAGAAAACAAATAAACAAAGCCTGAAAACTAAGACTACCAAGATCCAACCTCAAACTAAAATAACAAAACCCAGCAGAGTAAGACTGATGAGGACAAAGAGGGGGAACAGAACAAAAATAAATAAATAAAATTACAATTATTTAAAGTATGGATTACTTAATTATCATTAATTTAATTTAGATTAGTTAAATGTATAAATTAATGTCTGAGGTTCACATAGATGATAAACTATGTAGGTTTTTACATCCTGTTGACCTGAAGACGTCTTGTTTGATCAACTCTACCTCCAGAAAGAACAGATTTTATATGCAAAACAAAACTTTGGTAAAAAGTTTGATCTTTTAGGAGTTAAAATCACATATTATCTTATGCTGAACAACATTGGTTACTAGCTGCACTGAGATGATCCTGTTTGGCTCAGAACATCTTTTATTTTGAAAATAAGTCTAAAAAAATCAAATTTTGAGAGATACTATAGGTTCTTTTTAAATTTTTGCTTTTGTTTATGCCAAAAAAATGGACATAATTCATATTTCTTATTTAAAAAAAGTAGGTAATGAATGAAAATCCTAATCTTTTAAAGACTTAAGTAAATCTACACAGCTCCTCCTAGGTTTTGATCAGTACAAATCGAGCCCACATGCCTCCTTTACCGTTAAAGACTGCTCACCTTGACCCAAACGAATAAGCTGCATGGTGGGAAGTGGATTTGGAGGATTTGCAGAGCCGTGGCTCTGTGGTCTCCTTCTGAACTGAGATTTTCTCTCCTGAAAGATCCACCTTACAGGGGTTTCTGTGTGTCTCCTCTCTGAATCCTTTTCCTCACACATCACTGAAATGTTTGGGTTGTGCAACAGTTCAGAGCAGCAAACAGATCTAACATCTCGTGTCACAAAGATCCTGGTGCTCCTCCAGAATGATGCTGAGGCTCAGAGATCCTGTTGGGACTGTGGGGGGGAACTTCAAGCTTCTGTGTGTTTTAGGGCTGCCACGATTAGACAACCAATCAACGACTAGTCGACTATTAAAATAGTCAACGACTAATTTAATAGTCAATTAGTCGTAACTTTATATTATACGGAGCCCGAGTGTTGTAAAATTGAAAGTTATAGTGACATTCTGCTAGCTTTTTGGACTATTTTGGCCTTTATTAAGGTTTTTTAGGCTAATTTGGAGTTTAGCTAATATTTCAGCTACATGCTAGCTGTTTTGGCTAATTTAGGCTTTTTTTCTGCTATTTTGGAGTTTAGCTAATATTTCTAGTTGTTTTGTCTAACTTAAGATTTTTTTCTGTTTTTCAGGCTAATTTCACATTTAACCAATATTTTAGCCGGCTATCAGCTTCAATGTTTGCAGCTAGCAACTTCAGCGTTTTTAGCCATTAGCACTAGCATCTTTGGCAGCCAAATTCAACTTACAGCATTCACTCTAGAATTAGTCATGCTATATATATCTAATCTTTAGTTAGTTTAATTATGGTTAAGTTGTGTTTTTTTCATACAGTTTGCGAATGACCCGATTAGTCGACTAATCAGAAAAAATAATCGGTGATTAGTCGACTTTTAAAATAATCGTTTGTGGCAGCGCTAGTGCTTTTGTCTTGGTTGTTGTTCAGAAGGTCCTGGTGCAGACGGTGTGTTTGTTGAATTCATTTGTGTTGAATTCATCACAGACGCTGTGACAAAGCCTCCAATGGAGTGATGTCAGGAGAGCTCATGGTTGGTGTTGAGTGTGTTCCTTTAGGACAGCAGACTGATCTTTAAATCAGGTTCTGTATTTTTGTTCCAGTCCTGTTTCCAGAACTCTTCCCTAACAGGACAGACACATAAATATTAAACTCCAGATAGTGCACGTATCATAACCCTGTTTGTCAGTGCAGCTCTCACTCCGGCTGTCAAGGATCCGCTTCTTGAACGAGTCTTTCTTTTCCTTGCGAGCGTCGTGGCTGCAGGAGACCTTTTCCTTTAGCAGACTATATACACCTGTGTCTATCAATGCCGTCAATACTCTCAATACAGCAGCTAATTGGCTTGTAAATTAAAGGAGCCTTCAGTTTTACTGAAGCAGTCTCTCAGGTTCTTGTTGACCTTGTTGGAAGCTGAGAAAATCCCAGCAGCAGAGGAACCGGTCCAGTTCTTCAAACGCCGCTCTGCTCACAGAACACAAACGGTCCTGTCAGATCTGCAACTGGATCAGAAGCAACCGTGGTTTTTGGAAGTGATGGGCTCAATCTGAACTCTGCCCTCCTCCTCCTCCTCTTCATTTGAATGGGCATTTTTAGTCAAAGTGTGTCTGGATTTCTTTTTTCTTTATTCCACCTTCCAAACAGAGTGATACAAAGTCCTCCATTGTGAGGGTAAACTGCATGGTTAACCCCAAAAGTTTATTTTTAAATGTAAGTAATGACTTTTTGTTTTAAAGTGATAAAACCACTATTGTTATGTATATTTGAGCACTGGAAGCTCCACATGAAAGCTAGCGTACTGGAAATTATTGTTGACATCCTTGAATGAAAGTGACATCCAAGTGACAGTTCTCCTTTTCCTGGACGTAACTGAGGCCAGTGTATAAGAATCCTCTCAGATCTACGGTATGTAAGCTGTACTATGTGGTCGGGCTGACACAGCCACAGAAAGGCAAGTCACAGTTGTCTCACAGGAAGAGATGAGTTTGGTCTGCAATGTTCATCATAGAAACACGAGCTGTGAGAGACAGAATGTAGAGAGAATCCAGGAGATTGGGAGTAGATTCTGTTTTTTAGCCAGTTCTTTTGTTGTTTGATTTGATCAGAGCTTACATTTGTGCACTAAATGGGTCATATTGATTGTTTTTGATTGGCAGGTGGTAGTTCTCAGGAAAACTCTCATTTTGACCTCGTCCCTCCCTGTCAGTCAGTCTCTTTTGGGTTTTTCTCCAACTCCATTGTGCTCGCCCCACTTTAGGATACATTTCTACAGTGCAGAAATACACGAGGTTCTCGGTCCAGGGTGTACATGTCTATAGTTGCAAACTTAAACCTTCAACATATCCAGTCTATTTATAGGCAAACTATACTCTATTATGATAAAAGCCTGTGAACATTAAGGGTCTCACTGGTCTCATTGGTGCTCATTAACCCAACATTAACCCAACCATAAATATCTGCAGGTAGGGCTGGGTTAATAAAATCGTTTAATGGATTTGAATTGATCTAAGCTTAATAAATCAATAATCGAGTCATAAAAAATATAAATAAATTTACCAGATAAAGCTGAAGTCTGCTAGCTTGATGCGAACGTTTAATGGAATTTCCCATCGGATCACTAATGCCAACGCTCGGTCGACCTAAACATTCATTGCTGACTAAATGAACATCTTTATAAACTCACTGGCATTAATTTTCCAAACTCTTTTAAGGGAATATTTTTAAAGTAACAACTTGTGCTCTAAAACATCACTTCTTTCCTCATACTTTCTTCTTCTTCTGGAATAAATTGCTCTTCTATAGCACGATCTCCACCTAGTGGCCAAACTGAAACGTCCTCCAGGAGAAGCAGAACAATGTTTACAATGTTAATGATCTGAACATTTTAGTTAGAACTTCTTCTTTAGAGAATCCATGTAACACTGGATGATATTAACAATCTCATTATTTCACTGATACATTTACAGTATGTGAACTGGATCAGATTATTATAATTTACACCCTCCATCCTGTTTGGTTTGGTACTGATGGCGTGCTGGGGGCGGAGTCTCATCTGTATCTATGGTCTCTGTCTGTTTTCAGTTATACGAACTGGATGATGACGAAAAGCGCAAAGAGTTTCTGGATGATCTTTTCAGTTTCATGCAGAGGAGAGGTGAGTGAAGCTTATGTTCCTTCATTATCTACCATGACGGTGTTGTTCTCGGAGCTGACTCAGCAGGTCAGAGTTCAGGAACAGAACACGCTTTGGATGCAGACAAAAGCAGTTAACCCATTTGCATTTGTCCAAAAAAAAGTAAAATGTCAAAAACATTTTGCTATTCTAAATTAAACTTAATTATTTTCAACTTCAAATGTTCCCTTTTGGGGTTTTCAAAACACAAAATTTCAATTTCAAAACTTTTTTTCCGTTTCAAATCTTTTATTTTTTCATTTTCGAATTTGCAATTCTCACTTCCTGTTGGCCCCATTGTGGCATGTTGGCACAGTTATAAAATGACTGTAATTATCCAAATTCTCAGAGTTCGTGAATACACTGGGACTGAAGTTACCACACTCATAGATTTTGATTGGTCTTTTGTGTTAGCCCCGCCCCAATGCACCACAACGGGGTCAAAAGTTTTGAAAAATAGATGAAACTGAAAAAGAAGTTGTGAAATGAAAATTTGAGTTTTGAAACCTATAAAACAGAACATTTGAATCTGAAAATAATTAAGTTTATTTTAAAATACCAAAAACTTTTGGACATTTTTTTGGCCAAACATCAATATTTTATTCAAATTGTTGTATTGGAGTTTGAAATAATATTGGCCCCAATTTAGCTCCATACACATCCACGTTTCTAATCCCTGCAGAGAGAAGCTCTGTTTACTGCAGGGCTGACTCAGATGGTCGTCAGTCATCAGACAGAAATTTGGCCCTTTCAAACCAACTTCCACCTTTGTGCAAGTTTTTCAGAGTGGAAAACAAAGACATGCAATCTCGATGAGATTCCATCAGACGCAGAGCCGACAATGGCGGTGACGGCCTCCTTTGTGCGCTGATAAATACTCTGGATGATTTACTGTTGTTCCCGGATGAGCCCATTAATGGGTCATTATCTCCCAGCCAACCAGCAGCATTCTTTTTTTTCAAACCAGTCAACTTCAGTAGCTCAAGATTGTGGTGTGGAAAACAGACCGACCTTGATGCTGCACGCCGCTGTCATCTGGAGTCACTCATCTTTACATTTCTCTGCTGGAGTCCGGTTATCACATCATTACATTTGATACACAGAGGATGAGTTCTGAGCAGGATGGCTCCCCTGCTTCATCTGGTTCAGTTACATTACATTTCCCAGCAGATTATATAACTTTTTTCTAATTAAGGCAAAACATTTGAAACAGATAAAGAACTAAACAATATTAAAGTTTTGCAAAACAAACAGGAAATCACAAAATACTAGCATATGTGGAAAACCTACAACACACAATATCACCAAACAGCTCTCCATGTGGTGTGGATGACCTGAGTTTTGAAGAAGAAAGAACTGCTGCAACAATCTGCATTCATACAAATAAAAGTTATTCCAATGTTTTAAATTTGGATTCACAAAGAATTCAGAATACAAAACTACAGATCTTTATCATAAATGTCTTACTATCAAAGGAAAGAGGAATATTTCATAATCCTTTCAGAGTCAAGATGGTTCTGCTATTGAAATGTGAAAAAAACATGGACAAACTGGTCTAAATAAACACATTAAATGAACAAAGATAAAAAAAACAGTTTAGAAAATGTTGTGTTTGCTTCTTCAGAAAAACAGTTGATGTGGTTAACAGGCCTCTGCAGTTTAGTCTGGAAATATACAATACTTTTACCTGAATGATTCGTTAAATTGAGAAAATGTTGATTAAATCTGAGCACCTGGTTTCTGTAAGAGGATGTTCACTTCTCAAGTTTCCACCAGTTGGAAAACTGTAAAAAAGTGTAGATCAGACGGTAGCTCCGGAGCCACATGTGGCACGTTTACCCAGCTGTTGTGCCTCTCTGATTAAACAAAAATACAGTTTCTAATTTTTAATAATAGTAATTATAGTAAAAACAAAAAGTATTAAAGTGAAAAAAGTAAACTCAAACTTTATGCTATCCAAACATCATGTATCAACACTGCATTTAGTTGATCCCATATGACAAAGGAAGTCTTTTATTTTGAAAGGAAGTCTTGTGAACATTTGTCAAAAGTTATAAGCCAAATCATATTTTGAAAAAAGGCTATTTTTATTGATGTTCATTTATATGTATCACAATAAGAACAATAACATAAATACAAATCAGTCTTATTTCTCTAAATCAGGGAGTCAAACTCAATCGCACAAGGAGCCAAAACACACCTTAGGTCACGAGATGAACAGGATAAGCATTTATTGAACACTCTAAAACTCAATTTTTAAAACTTTAAAACTTTTTAACATAATTATGAACTAGATGTATAGCATTACCTGTAATAATTCTAGTGTGAATGCTGTAAGCTGAATTTGGCTGCTGAAAATGCTGAAGCCAACAGCTGAAAATTCTGAAGGAGATAGCCTGCTAAAATATTAGCTGAATGCAAAATTAGCCAAAAAAAATCAAAACAGCTAGCAGTAGCTAAAATATTAGCTAAACTCTAAAATGGCCTAAAACATCAAAGTAAATGTCAAAATATTAAAAAAATCTATCAGAATGCCTATATTTAAAACTTTAAAACCTTAACTGTTTAGCATAATTATGAATAATAAAAAGGCAGGAATATTATTCCAAAATAAATCAACTTAAAACTTAAATAACTTTCAATAATTTACTCTCCTTAAAAAATTACTTTGTTAAAATTATACAAGTTAGAAATAAGCACAAGATAACATCGGACCATTAATAACAATCAAAGAAAATGATCTGGAGGGCCGGATCCGGCCCCAGGGCCTCGACTTTGACACACGTGCTCTAAAGGGTGAGCTAAGACTTTGTGGCTCATGCTGGGTTGTGGTTAGTAAAATATCAACCTGAATGGTTTTTTAACTGTTGCAGGTTGCAGACTCCTGGTGTAGGTGAGAGGCGAGAGGGTTTCTTCTGTACTTGGTTGGTCTAAAACCTCTGGTTCTGTTTTCAGGCACTGAGCCGGGGTAAATGTCCGTTCTCTTAAATACGAAACTGGAATAATCTGGTTTACAGTTCAAACTTCTTTCTGTCTCTGACAACTGTATGAGTTTTTTTTTTTAATAAACTTTATTGTTTTATTTCATTATCGAGTTCTTTATGTTCACAAATGCACCTTGGTCTTTTGATTGACGGCTGACTTGTAGTTCTTCCCTCTGATCCGGTTCTGCTGGGGGATATTTTCTTGGACCTGCTCTGTTCTGAGTTCAATACCAAAAAAATCCTGTGTAAGAAAGAAAAACACTCATCTAAGCATTTACTTGTCTAATTAATAAAATAATTAGACTATTAAATGGATTTGCCAGAATTACCAGTAGATGACTGATACCTAAAGGAGAACCATGAGGATAATGGACCTTAGAAATGAATCAGCTGATGACTGAAACAAAGCAGTCAGGATGGATTCGGAACAGAACCTGTACAGTGTTAGAACCATTGCTCATCTAAAAAAACGTTAGAACAGAACAATTGCTAAGCCAGAACAGAACCAGGATACCAGGCTGAGGATGAACATCCACGTTCCTGATGGAGTTCAGAGTTTTCGGTTTCATCATTTGTTACTGGAATAAAATGCCTCGTTTACTGCACATGACCTAAGATGTTGATCAGAGAAAGTTTCCGCTTCTCCTCAGTCTGAGTCTCAAATGCTGGAGAACATAAGATGCTCTTCCGTCTGCTCTTCAGGGACTCAGACGTTCAGATAAACAGCTGCTTTCCCTGCGCTGCTGCATTAATCCCTCATTTCCACAGCTAAAAGAGCAAAGTCAATGAGGAGGAGAAATCCTCATCCCGTTATCGGTGGAAGGTGCAAAGCGATGGCCTCAGCGATCAAGCCAAGCATAAAGATGATTGCTGCACTAACAAAGGTCCTGATGCTCCACATTGTTACCATTACAGAGTGGTCCTGTCTGTGCTGCTGAGAGGAAAACTATCTGCTCCCTGTCATAATGACTCATGGCCGGAGGGGAAACAAAGAGCCTCCTTTATTCTTTATATCTCTTTGAGGGAATCACGGGGCTGAATACATCACCCTCGCCATCGAGCGCACATAAATCTTGTTTTAAGCGGCTTGTCTCCTCACGTTCGCTGACACAAAAGCTGAGGCTCTTATTTATGGCTCCGGCTGGTGTCTTCAGCACAGCAGAGCGTTTAATGATGAGCTGGATGCTGGGTTTGATCCCAGATAATGGAGACCAACAGACTGGAGTCTGTTTCTGCAGAACGGGTCCGGTGACCCGAGCCTTCTGTGGAGGTCTCGTTCTGAAACTCTTCTGTTTTCATCCACAGCTATGAATGTGTAAAGGTGCTTTCACACTGAACGCGATTAGCGCAGCAGAAGCGGCTAGCTCCAATGTTGATCAGTGGTCCAGGCGCGCTCTGAGGCGAATTGAAGCCCCACGGCGCAATTTTAGCGACCAGCACGAAAGTCTGCAGCAGCTTGATTTGAGCAGTGAGGGGCGAATGAGGTGGCACGGCCAAAATGTGAATACCTGAAGTATGACAGGTTGCTGCATCGCATCAGCCAATCAGGAACTCAGCTTTGAGCATGTGACATTTTCAGTCAATAAGGGGGTAGAATATTGATCCAAAGCGAGTGTTTTTGTCCAGAACTTTCATCTTTTTCCTTAACCCGTTTGAGCTGCACGTTTGCAGACCTCATCCCGAATGCGGGATTCACTCTGGACAGATCGGCGGCTTTCGCTCCCGCGGTGGAGTTCACTTACTCGATATGCCGGCAGACAGAGAGACTTTGCGGGGTCTCATTGAGACTTAAAAAAAAATGAATAAGGACTCCTTATTTATTTATTTATTTTTTGCCCCTCAGATTAATCTAAAGCAGTCAGCCTTCGCACCAGCCACAGAGACACAGAAACACCGTGGAAGTGGCTGTACCAGGAAATCTTTTATAATAATCATATAAACCCAAACATGGAGACAGGATTACTGATGTTATTCTCTACAATAAATAAACCTTATTCCGTGACATCCAGTGTCTTCTATTCATTCTAAGTGAGATATCCACAGACAGAGCTGGTAGCTCCTCCCACATGCGGCCGCTGCGTCTGGAATACATTTTTTTGAGAGGCGGTGAACATTGAATACTGCGCAGCGAAAGAGGGGCGGGCCACATGAATTTGTTGAATCACGGTGGGAAAGCTGCTCAAGAATGACCTGGTTCTGGTTCTGGTTTGGTTGGGTGTTTTTATTTGTCTCCAGACCTCATTGGACTTTTCCTTAACAAAAATATGTCAAAGGAACTTGAGGTTTTTCTCCAAGCTGCTCAAAAGCCCCCCATCCTTTAGAACTGAACCCGGTCCAGCCTGCTGTGGTTCATCATCAGACTATTGTGAAGTAAAGCCGGTTCAGAACCAGAACCTGGCTGAAGGTGTGCAGCTCGGCTCTGTAGTTTTCCCGCTCTTCTGCCACGGCGGGAAAGCAAAGCCATAATTAGCGGCTTGAATTGATGTGTTTGGGCGCCTCACGCCGTTCTTCAGCGCCTCCTCCTCCCTCTGCTGTAAAGCCTCTGCTGTTGTTTGCTCTATATTTCTGCAGGTATTGATCGCTATTATGGTAAATCCGATGGGTACAATGGGACTCTGTCAGCAAAATGCAGGTTAATTATCTCAGGTCAACCTCTCTGGAGCTCTCACAAAGACACGGCTGTTCAGGCTTTATGCGCCGCATTAAATTGCACAGAAAAATTATCGGAGCCTCTTTTTGTGTGAATAAAGGGAGCCTTCAAATTTGGAAAGTTTTAGCGGATCAGGGCTCATTTATCCTGCTTCTGCTGCCTTCAGCACATTCCTGCGATGGAGTCGGATGCTTGTTTGTCTCACTTTCACACTAAACCGATGTTTCCCGCTCGCCGTTTCCATGAAGTCACAGAAACTTCCTGAACTTCTGATTTCTGCGTCAGTCAGACTTCTGACTGGCTCCAGATAAATTGGTCTTATAAGAAGATCCAGGAGTTTATTGATGGTAGGAACCGAAGGTAATGGAATTGATTGTGGATATCGTGTTTGCTTTCTGCAGGGACTCCAGTGAATCGGATTCCTATCATGGCCAAGCAGGTTCTGGATCTCTACATGCTCTACAAGCTCGTCACAGAAAAAGGCGGCTTAGTGGAAGTCATCAATAAGAAGATATGGCGCGAGATTACCAAAGGGCTGAACCTGCCCACCTCCATAACCAGCGCCGCCTTCACGCTCCGGACACAGTGAGTGTTCACACCGCTCACGCACGCCGGGCCACGCCTCAGAACCAGCAGGAGTTCTGAGGGGTTGATAGGAGCGAGAGCTGGATCGGGTTCTGCTGTTCTTCATGAACGTCTGCAGCCAACTGTCGCTCCAAAACTGACATGAATCCAAACCAGAACTTCAACCTGAGCTCAGAGAGGGGGGGGGGCGAGGAAACATGGCATCAGAGCAGGGGAGTCAGACTCAATCACACAAGGGGACGAAATCCAGAACACACCTGAGGTCGTGGCCGAACAGGATAAACATTTATTGAACACTCGAAAACTACATTTTTAAAACTTTAAAACTGAAACTTTTTAACATAATAATGAACTAGATATATAGCATTACCTGCAATAATACTAGTGTGAATGCTGTAAGCTGAATTTGGTTGCTGAATAGCTGAAAGTGCCTAAATTGATAGCTAAAACCACTGAAGCTGATAGCTGAAAATGCTGAAGCTGAAAGCAGCTAAAATATGAGCTAAATGTCAAATTTGCCTGAAAAGAACAAAAATTAGGTTAGCCAAAACAGCTAGCATGTAACTGAAATATTAGCTAAACTCAAAAAAAGCATAAATCTTAGTAAATGCCAAAATAGTCCAAAAAGCTAGCAGAATGCCATTTTAAAACTTTAAAACTGTAAACTCTTTACATATTTATTGATAATAAAAAGGCAGGAATATTATTCCATAATAAATCAACTTAGACCTAAAATAACTTTCAATATTTTACTCTCCATAAACTATATATTTAGTCAAAATTATACAAGTTAGAAATAAGCGCATGATAACATCGCGCCATTAATAACAGTAAAATAAAATGATCTGGAGGGCCGGACCCTGTGCTCTACGCCATCACTTCCTTCCACAGCTCTGAGATGAATTTCTACTGACCCCCTGCCGCTCTGCAGAAACGATGTCCTAGAAAACGACGTGTGTTTTTTAATTCATAAAAAAAGCATAATCATAATAAATAAACCACTAAGAACACTTTGAAAATAGATTAAAATAAATCATCTGTAAATCAGACTGTAGAGCAGCTGGATGCCTCAGTGGGCTGGGTGTGGAGCTGCCTCGTAGGAACCCTGGGTTCAGTCTCCAGGGTGTGCATCGAGCTTGACCCGGTATGGATCCGTTAGCAAGACCCTTAATGCTGCAGCCCGTTTGGGCTCCTCTGTGCCTTGCAATACAGGGTTGTGTCGTGATCCCTGATGGGATAAGCTGAAGAGTGAACAACATCAGAGTGGGACTTTAAAGATCTGAAGGCCTAGATGATGTTTTTCTCCTAAACTTCCTTCCTCGTGCAGCATGTCAGGGGTTCCCTCTGTAACAGAATGAAACTGTAGATGGTCATTTGGTTTCCAGTCCTTCTCAGTAACCTTTGAGTAGCTTCTCCATCAGTGCTGGGCAAGTTTTGCAGGTTTGTATTCGCTCAGATGGAAGAATAATAAAACATATGAACTTACTCTGGAGTTTGACATGAGAGCCAGCACAGATCACGTGGACCTGAAGCTGAGTGTTCTTCTGCTCCTCCTCAGGTACATGAAGTACCTCTACCCGTACGAATGTGAGAAGCGGGGGCTGAGCTCCCCTGCTGAGCTCCAGGCTGCCATCGACAGCAACCGCAGGGAAGGCCGGCGGCAGAGTTACGGCTCGGTCATCTTCAGCTACTCTCCCGCCGGAACCCCGGGCCTCCTGTCCTCACCAAAGATGCAGCCTCACCTGTCCATGCTCGGCCCCGGCAGCAGCCGGATCTCTCAGACACCCATGGTCAAGACAGGTAGCTCACCATCATCTGCCAGCTTTCAGCTCTCCTTCAGTTCATTTTGAGTGAGAAGACTGGCTTTTATTGGTTGAGAGACTCTGATCCGAGTGTCCGTGTTTGCAGAAGAACCCATGGTGGTGGGCTGCCTGCCAAGCCGGGCCGCCCTGGCCGTGCTGCCCGGCGGTCACCACGCAGCGGCTGTGACTCAGGCTGCCGCTCTGGAGCAGCTCAGAGAGACGCTGCAGGCCGGAGAGCCCCCCTTGAAGAAGATGGTGACGGCTGCAGGGGAGCAGCAGAGGATGGTGGAGCAGACTCTGCAGCAGAACCTGATTGCTGTGGCCACACAGCTGCCCCTGAAGATCAAAGTCAACAGCAGAGGTGAGACTTTGAGGACGGGTCGTGGGTCATCAACGTTCAGAAGCAGACCTTCTCTGGCTGCTGAAGCTCCTCTGAAATGACATACAAGTTTATTCTCTCTAGACACCACAAACCACTCAAGGGGGTTCAGCAGGTTTGGGACTGTTGCCATGGCAACGCCATTGTCTAGCATTGGAACAGCTGATATAGATGTAGTCCTACAGGGTCATCCTGGCTTTTACTGACCCGATCAACTTCACAGCAGTCGCAGGTTCAGAGGAACAAAGGTTCTGGACCTGAGGTGTCCAAAGTCAGTCCAGAATGCTGGTGTCCTACATGTTTTCCAACCAACCTGTCATTGAAGCTCCTTATTGGTTAAACCAGGGATCTACAACCTTCAACACTTAGAGACATTCGGGTCGATTTCTCACCAACCAAAACCCAGTAGGAGCCACAAAGTCATCTTTAGAAAAATAAGATTCTGATTAATATTTTTATTTTGATACCGACATGATACATTAAAAAAAACTATTGTGGTTTTGTTGCATAAATGAAACATAAACATGAAGAGAAAGTTGCTGTTTTTACAAAATGTGAAATAGTTTATAACTTTTGACAGATCTTTGCAAGACTTCCTTTCAAAATAAAAGACATCCTACACCACAGAATTATATCAATGCAGCAAATGCAGCAGGAAGTGTAAAGTCATCAATGATTTAAAAAACTTTATTTTACTGTTTCTGGTGCATTTCAGCCTCAAATTCATAAATATAACCAACGAAAACTAAATCAGAGCTAATGAGGTGACCCCTTTCAGATATTGAAACAAATTGGTCCAAATTAAATCCAAATGTGTCAGTATGACGTTGATAAACTGCAAAGGATTGATGGAGAATTACGGCTATTATTGATAGGATCCTCATTAAATGATTCGTACCATCCTTCTACTCTTTGTCAATTACTTTAATAAAGTTTAAGCTAATTTTTAACTTTACTACTTACTTAATTTTTCAGTTACAGTTACTTTTTTACACTTTTTAAACGCGTTTTACTTTAACCAAAGAGCCACATGTAGCTCCGGAGCCGCAGGTTGCAGACCCCTGGGCTAAACACACCTGATCCAGGTAATCAGCAGCAGAAAAGGTAGGATTTCTGGAAAACCAGCAGGAGGTCGGCCCTCGAACAGACTTTGGACACCCTCTGTTCTGGACCCACACCAGAAGAACCCTTCTGCCAATCAGCTAGTCCCGCACAAGAGACTAGATAGGATAACGCTGTGTGAACTTCTGGACTCAGTTAGCAGGGTGTTGGAATGCAGGAAACCTGTGTTCATCCAGTGTGAGTCCTTGGTATGACCCCTCACGCTACTGCCTGTATTATGTAACTACAAGGCGTCCCAAGTAGTGCTGCCGTGACTAGTAGATGACTAACAATAGTTTACTAGTGATCGAAAACCATCGCCGGTGACGCTTACACACAAAATCTTTAACGTACTGTAACTTTTCAACCGTTAACACCATCATTCCAGTAGATTGTGAAGGAGAAAAGCGACTTTTCTCCTTCACAATCTACTGGAATGATGGTGTTAACGGTTGAAAAGTTACAGTAAATCAAAGAACATAACACCAGTTGGACCCCGCTGACCCTCCACTCGGGCAGATATCCTGCCTGCTGTAGCGCTCCCCTATCCAGTTCCTGTACCGTATCCGAAGAGGAGACATTTGTGGAAACAGAAGCGCTGCGATGAGTGGAAGTGAGGCTGTGAGTGGCAGCAGGAGCGCCGTGTGTGACGGTGTGTGTGCGCGTCTACAGCTCTTTAATAAAGCTCTGCTTATCCTGTCACTCTGCGCTCCATCTCCAATACTCGGCTGGCTTTTTCTGTTCCTTTTCTTAATGCTCATATTGAGTTTTCCTCTCTCCCTCTGTGCCTCCTCTCTTGACAGATGATAGACAAGAGACCGCATTGAACCTGTCTACCAACGGCATTAGCAGCATCAACATGTCAATAGAAATAAATGGAGTTGTCTACACAGGTAAATAGAGGGGCCGCCAGCTGCTGTAATTGCAGGCAGGAAATTCAATAAGTTATAGCAGCACCCTGGCGCTCAGTCCTCCATGCAGTTTGATGTCTTTGCTATAAAATCCATGAGATGAAGAGGCGGCCGCTGAGGCCCGGGAGTTCAGCACTGTTTCTGAGAGACGCCGCGCACGGACGCATGTGTGTGTATGTGCATGTGTTCACTTCTGTGCTTGTGTGTTAATGCATGCATGTCCAGGTTTGAAAGTCATGTCAAAGTGTGCCAGCTGACCCCCAGAGCCCAGAAGGTCAGGTTCTGCTCAGTCTGTGTGGAGCTATGGAGGGATCTTTGTGCAAAAAAAAATACAGTTTTGAGATCAACATTTTTTCAATCACAAACAAATGTAAAGTGTTATGAAAAAAATATCATATCTTGCAAATAAAAAATACTTAATATTTGCTTTAAAAAAACTTTTTCTTTTGCTTTAAAAAAATTTTTGGGTTTGCAAAATTTTTTTTTTCTTTAAAAAAAATTGCGATTGCAGCACAAACGTTTTTAGATTGTGTCTCATCTTGCTTTCACCTTATCTTGATTTTGGATTCATTCGTTTCTGTTTTTATGTTATGTTTATGTCAGCCTGAGAGAAAATGTTTGTGCCAGTGAGAGAAAATTTTGAACGCAAAATCAAAGATATGGCCAAAGAGAGATAAGGCACTACGCATCTAAAACGTTTGTGCTGCAAATGCAAAAACATTTTTTCAAAGAAAAACAAAAAGTTTTCAAACGCAAAAATATATTTCTGCAAGCAAACAAAAGTTCCCAAATACAAAAAAGGTTTTAAAAGCAAATGATAAATATTTTTGCGTTTGCAAATTATATATTTTTTTTATCACTTTACATTTTGTTTGCAACTTAGAACATTTGCTAATAAAATATTTAATATTTGCTTTCATAAAATATTTTTATGCCTGCAAACCTTTTTTTTTTTTTTGCCTTAAAAAAAATATTTTTGCAATTGCAACTTAAACATTATTGGATGTGTTGTGTCTCATCTTGATTACGCCCTGTCTTTGATTTTGCGTTCATACGTTTCTGTTTTGTGTAATGTTTGTGTCATCCTGAGAAAAAATTTTTGTGTTTGTGCCAGTGAGGGAAAATTTTTAACGCAAAATCAGAGATATGGCCAAAGAGAGATGAGGCACTATTTATGTAAAATGTTTGAGCTGCAAACGCAAAAATATATTTTTGCAAGAAAACAAAAGTTTACAAATGCAAAAAAGTCTTTGAAAGATAATATCAAATATTTTCTTTGGAAATTATATATTTTTTAAAACTACACATTTGGTTTGCAACTTGCTAATAAATTTGTGTAATGTTAATGCCAGCCTGAGAGAAAATGTTTGTATTTGTGCCAGTGAGGGAAAATTTTGAAAGCAAAATTAAAGAAATGGCCAAGGAGAGATGAAGCACTAAGCATCTAAAAATGTTTGTGCTGCAATTGCAAATATGTTTTTTGAAAGAAAAAAAGTTTGCAAACGCAAAAATGTATTTTTTCGAAGCAAAAAAAGTTTGTAAACGCAAAAAAAGTTTTTGAAAGCAAATATTTAATATTTTTATTTGCAAATTATATTTCTTTCTTAACACTTTACACATTTTGTTTGCAACTTAGAAAATTTTGAACTCAAAACTGTGACTTTTGCTTGCAATATGGTGGCACAAAAATCACTTCATATAGAACCAGTTCTGTTCAGGTTCTGACCCACCCTCAGTCCACACAGACATCTTCTTTCTGCTCTTCGTTTGAGCTCTGCTCTGGAATCAATCTGTCAAAAGTTCTGAGGAACCAAACTAGTGTTTGGATCTTTCATTTTTCACCTGAATGACAAACCAGCACACTGACAGAACCAGAACCAGTCACCTGCTCAGGACTGGGCCGGGCTTTAGACGGGGATGGGAGGGAAGTTCTCAGGGTGACTTCAATCTGACGTCTGCTCCTCAGGGGTTCTGTTCGCTCGGCCGGCGGCCTCGGCTGCAATGGCGGGCCAGCGTGGGAGGCACAGCAGCTGCAGGCCACAGGGAAAGTCCAGCCCGGTGTGTTTCCAGCCTTCGGGCTCTTCCTCATGCTCGTCGTCCTCCTCCTCCTCACTCCGCTCGCACAGATACTCCTCCCCCTGACTTCTGACCTCGCCTCCTCAACCAGTTTGTGGACAGTGTGCAAAAGATCCGTCTCCAGGAGCAGACCAGCTGAGCTTTGAGCGACAGACTGCAGCTTCACTGTGTGACCTTGCTGGTTATTTTCATCCCTCCACCGTTCTCATCCCCATCATTACTTTAGTAGTTTTAAACGTTTTCTTGCTCTAAAAACCCTTTTTACTACTTTCATGATATTTATAAGCATTGACATCATTTTAATGCATTTATATTTGCACTTTTAAACATTTCATGTTAGTTTCAGTGCTTGTTTTATTCCAGTTTTCACTGAATTTAAGAACTGTTGCTTCTTTTTTGTTCAATATTATTTGTTTTTATGGGTTTTAATGTTAAAACCCTGTTTTGTGAAATCTAAATGTGTCTTTTGGTTTACTATTGATTTTGTTTAACTTGACATTTCCATTTTTCTTGCTGTGTTGCATTTTTGACAGTTGTCTTGTTTGTTGTTTTTTTGGGGAAGTTTCTATTGGGTCAGATCAGGACCTGCTTAAAGTGAACAAAACCAGATTGTAAATTTGAAAAAAGTGAAAACTTGACGGAATTATTAAAAATTAGAAAAAACAAATACAATTGGTCAATGAGCTCAAAGCCCCGGCAAAGCGAGATGATGTAAAATTAGGATCAGCTCAGCAGCGAAAATTCAAAAATCTGAATTGAAACTTAAAACAAAGAACTGAAAGCAAAAAGAAAAGTTGAAAGTGCAAAAAAACTTTTTTTAATTGGTAATAGTTTGAGGGTTTTTTCTAAGTTTCAAATTTTCTTTTTTTTTCTCAAGTTTTCAATTTTATTTTCGAGTTTAAAACTGCTTTGAAATTTTCTCTTTTTTTGCATTTATAATCCCTATTTTTAAAATTGCTAATCTGTTTTTTTGTTTTGCTCATTTTATGCGGCTCCTGATTTAACCCCATAAGTTTCACAGTTTTCATGCTGTGTTTTTTTAATCGATTTTTCTCATGTTTTGTGGTGTTTCCAAAGATTTCACAGACAATATAAGCTTTATAAACTACCAGGTTTCTCCAGATACCAAAGATCACTAATTGCTCCAGCCTAACTTTTCCTGTTGCAACAGATTTCATCCATTCTGAAGCACAGTGGAGGGAGGCTCATGATGATGAGTTTCCTGTGATCTAATTGTTGAACGACTGAAAGGACAGAAGTACTGAAGCAGCAGATCTGACTGACCCAGATGCTGCGGTGGACCTTCAGAGAAGTGAGCACAAATTAGCCCAAAAACAGCCCTGGAAAGAAGAGTGTAGCATCACCCCTGGCTGCCATGGCAACCATTACAGTGCATGTTTGAGTGGGCGGAGCCTATAACAGCACAAACCTCAGTCTGAGTGTAACTCAAAGTTTGTTGTCCACTTTAACCCTGCGTGATTCACCTGCAAACGCACACAAAGTTTGTTTTTTTAATATCTGTGATGTTTTCCAACTGTAAAGACGCACAGTTCTACCTCACTTCTGCTAGAAACTTCCCAAACTGAGATTCACCTGCACGTTTGTGAACAGAAATCCTCAAGTTCACAGAGAGCAAAGAAACATGATTTTTGTTTCTATCACAGCACAAACACAACTAGAGCCAAGCACAGAAAACTGCAGCTCAGACATTCTTTCAAACATCCCAGACGAGCCCCCAATTTATGTTAAGCCCCAAATCCCCAAGACCACCTTTCAAAGTCAAGGCCCGGGGGCCGGATCCGGCCCTCCGCGTAATTGTATCCGGCCCTCCAGATCATTTTATTTTATTGTTATTAATGACCCAATGTTATCTTGCTCTCATTCTGACTTGTATAATTTTGAGAAAACATATTTTATATTGAAATATTGAAAGTTATTTAAGGTATTATTTATATGTCAAAACTCCACGCAGGAATAAGACATCTCCACGCACATATCAAACATTCCTCGCAGATAATTCAGACCGACGCGAGCGCTTTCTGCTCCTGTGGGCTCGTGTTTAATCCTTACAGGGGCAGAAAAAGTCCTCGCGAGTGAGAGAAGGGCTGCTTGGGCATGAATGATGCGTGCGCGCTAGCAGAATCTCAGCGAGCGTGCACACACACGACATTTTGTCACGACTCTGACTGCTAGCAGAGCATCTTTCTGTGCGCGAGTGAAAAATGACTTTTGACAATTGGGGGCGGAGACAGAGAAAGAGTTTGACGAGGAGGCTGTAGCTTACCTACCATGCCGAACGATTGTTGGGACAATGGTATATCTGACTTTAAAAAGCAGCTAATACTTCAGAAATACTGTGTTCCCCCCTTATTTGTGGGGGTTAGAGACCGGAGACCTCGGCGAATACGGAGAAGCCCCTCGTCGCTGACTCACCCCCCACCCCCGCGGCCGAAGAATGTCCGTTAATGAATCATACTCATCAAAAACACTTCTGAATATGCTTTGTAAACATTTATTAAAGAACGTTGGAGTGGTGCTTACCAATAAGAGATTTTTTTTAATCCAGAACATGAACTGTCACTCCGCCTCTCTGCGCCTTTAACACGCACATTTCCTCCTTCATCAGTGTGAGAGGACATCTCTTCCCAGAATTCTGAATTTTCCGGTTTCATCCATGATAAACACCTGCTGTGGATGATTATTATCCTCCAAGATTACAAGGAAATTTTCGAGCTGATGTCATTTCTCCAAGCAGGAGAAATTACATAATCAAGGCGAATAAGCGGAGAGAACTTCAAAGATGTTTTGAGAACTAATAAAATACAGTGATGAATCTTTCTGGTAGGTTGTTAACTATATTGAAACAGTAACAATAAAAAATTCAATTTATACATTGTAGTTTAAAGGGGCTTTTTAAATAGACCAATCAGAAGAAAGCCAGTGCAGCTCTCTGTCTCACTCCAGAAAGGTGCTCTGCGAGCAGAGTAAACCAGGAGCACACATGCCAAAAGCGTGCAAGCGCTCACTGAGACTCTGCCACACACACATCACTCGTGCCTGAGCGAGAAGGTCACGCACGCGGAATAGACCGTCTCTCATGGGCGAGGACTTTTTCTGCTCGCGGAGGATTAAGCCCGAGCACGCAGGAGCAGAAAGCACTCACGGGTTGAATTGTCTGTGAGGAATGTTTGATATGTGCGTGGAGATGTTTCATTTCTGCGTGGAGATTTGACATATAATAAACGCCGTAATGATTTAAGGTTTAATTGATTTATTCTGGAATAATATTCCGGCCTTTTTATTATTTATAATTATGTTAAAAAGTTGCACTTTTAAAGTTTACTAAGTTTTTTTTAGGCTATTTTGGCAATTAGCTAATATTTTAGCTGGCTATCAGTTTTTAGCTATCAATTTCAACATCTTCAATTATCAGCACTAGCATCTTCAGCGGCCAAATTCAGCTAAAAGCATTCACCCTATCTTTATTGCAGGTTTATTGCTTAATTATGTTAAAAAGTTACAGTTTTAAAGTTTAAAAATTTAGTTTTAGGTTGTTCAATAAACGTTTATCCTGTTCGGCCCCTGACCTAAGGCGTGTTTTGGATTTCGGCCTCTTGTGTGATTGACTTTGACACCCCACCCCTGCTCTAGACCAAAAGGGGTGTAACACATCTCCACCTGAAGATTCCTCAGTGTGGGGGTCAGTGGGGATCATCAAGCCCTAAACTCTGTCACTTCTGCTCCGGTCTGCACTAGCCAATCAGCAGACAGTCAAACCCATCTCAAGATCATAGTAGTAACATGTAGATGTGATGTAAATATGCTATTACTTTCTCATCTCTGCTGTTCATGTCTCTCCCGTCAGATGGATGCTTGGATGCAGTGAGCGGGGATGCTGGACTGTGGTGCTCAGGGCTTCAATGTGTCTTTGAAAATGTCCGATTTTACTGTTTTACTGTTTGACTTGTTGCATATTTAAAAAAATAAAATAAACAAGCTTTTGACTTCAGGGCAGGTTTCCTGTTTTCATTTTCCTGTTCTTTGGTTGGACTAAAGTCTCTGCTCCCCCTCACACATAAAAATATACTAGCAAATTAGAAGCCAACTTCTCAGACTTCAGTAGTCATCAACATTAAAGTGTGGTGATACAAACTTTGCTTGTCTTTTTCCATACCAAGCATGGTTGGAGCTGAAAGCCTGAGCTTTGTGGGATGAGAGGAATGTGAGTGCAGATCTCTGATTAACATTCCTCCTGTCTGCAGCACAGAACTGATGTGATGGGAAAGTTCCACAGAACTTTATTATTATAATTATTATTATTATTTTAACTTGTCCTGTCCAACAGCTGAGCAAACAGATCAGAGCTGAAAACCTCTTGTTTTAGACAGATTTTACTGGTACAACATGAATCTTCTGACACACAAGGAGTATATTTGTAGAAACCCCTTTTGTAATTTAGGATAAACTTTATTTATAATATGTTTTGATCCTTTTTTGTTGGATGTTAAGTATGAGGGGAATACAAAAGAAAGGGGATGGAATAAAAAGAGGTTCAGGAAGGTGGAGGAGGATTAAGGAAGTGGGAGGGGGGTAGAATCGTTAAGCAACAGGTGGGAGGTTTATCATCATTCCTGTCAGGTGTCGATGTTAGTCTGAAGGGGCGGGGCCGGTCCACACTCAAATCTTACAAGCATACCTATTGGCTCCAAAAATCTTCACATACGGACTTGTCAATGTAGAACTATTAAAGATGTAACAATTCTTTGAGAATCTGAAAAAAAAGAAATGATTCCAACTTTTCAACATGTTCAATGGTGCAGAAAATAAAAAAAATGCTTTGTCTCGGCCTGTGTCTAAATGTAGTAAAATACAGAGCTGATGACATTCCTCCAGATTAAAGTTCATGAAGTTTTAAAACTCCAGAAAGAAACTTTCTGTGAAGTTTCATGAATAACCTAAACTGCATAAAGATTTGCTCAGTCTGTCCTTTAAAGACCCACTCCAATGAAAATGGAGTTTACAACATGGTTTAGTAGCATTTTTCTGATGATTGAGGAAATAAATTAAGAAAATAGACTTTAAAATTGCAATTTTCTTTATTCGAATTGTTCTGAATCTGGAGCAGACGAGAAAATACAGTTTAAAAAAGCTTCTAATTTCTAGGACTGGGCTGATAAAATCGATTTATCGATTTGAATCGATTTAAGCTTAATAAATCAATAATCGATTTATAAAAATACAAATCCATTTAACACATAAAGCTAAAGTTCGCTAGCTTCATGCTAACGTTTAATAGAATTTCCCATAGGAAGGCTACTGGTTAACCTAAACATACATTCTGACTAAATGAACATCTTTATAAACTCACAGACATGAATTTTACAAACTATTTTAAGGAAATATTTTAAAGTAACTATTTGTGGTCTAAAACAGTTTTTTCCTCATTCTTCTTCTTCTAGATTAAGGTGTAATATAGTGAGATCACCACCTAGTGTCCAAACTGAAACGTCCTCCAGGAGAAGCAGAACAATGTTTACAATGTTAATGATCTGAACATTTTAGTTAGAACTTCTCCTTTAGAGAATCTATGTAACACTGGATGATATTAACAATCTCATTATTTCACTGATACATTTACAGTATGTGAACTGGATCAGATTAATATAAATATATTCAGAACATGTAGTAGATTATTAATGTATTTCTAAACAAATGTGTATAAAAGTGTAAACTCAAAATTGAATTGAAACGAAGAATCAAAAAAAATTGGAATTGAATCGATTCAGGCTCTTGTGAATTGAATGGCTTCTGGAAATTCCCGCCCCACTAATTTCCACATACAAACTACAAACAGCAGGCCGCACAGTCGTCCCACTCTGCTGCACTTCATTCCTATTCATCCATGTAAATCCAAATAGATCCATGAACCTCTTTATTTGTTTTCCTGGAAATGGCGATCAAACCCAGATTTTGTACCTGGGATGACAGACATTTAATTTTAACTTATCCGGGACCGGGTTGCGGGGGCAGCAGTCTAAGCAAAGATGCCCAGACTTCCCTCTCCCCGGCCACTTCTTCCAGCTCCTCTGGGGGGACCCCGAGGCGTTCCCAGGCTAGCCGAGAAACATAGTCTCTCCAGCGTGTCCTGGGTCTTCCCCGGGGCCTCCGCCCAGTGGGACATGCCCGGAACACCTCACCAGGGAGGCGTCCAGGAGGCATCCGGACCAGATGCCCGACCCACCTCAACTGGCTCCTCTCGATGCGGAGGAGAAGCGGCTCTACTCCGAGCTCTCTCCGGGTGACCGAGCTTCTCACCCTATCTCTAAGGGAGCGTCCAGCCACCCTCCGGAGAAAACTCATTTCAGCCGCTTGTAGTCGGGATCTCGTTCTTTCGGTCACGACCCAAAGCTCATGACCATGGGTGAGTACTGGAACGAAGATCGACCGGTAAATTGAGAGCTTTGCTTTCTGGCTCAGCTCTCTTTTCACCACAACGGACCGGTACAGCGACCGCATAATAGCGGACGCAGCTCCAATCCGCCTGTCGATCTCACGCTCCGATCTTCCATCACTCGTGAACAAGACCCCAAGATATTTAAACTCCTCCACCTGAGGCAGGAGCACTCCACCCACCGAGAGAGGACAAACTACCTTTCTCCGGTCGAGAACCATGGCCTCAGACTTAGCGGTGCTGACCCTCATCCCGGCCGCTTCACACTCGGCTGCAAACCGCTCCAATACATGCTGGAGGTCCCGGTTCGATGGAGCCAACAGAACAACATCATCTGCAAAGAGCAGAGAGGAAATCCTGTGGTCCCCAAACCAGACCCCCTCCGGCCCCTGGCTGCGCCTAGAAATTCTGTCCATAAAGACTATGAACAGAACCGGTGATAAAGGGCAGCCCTGCCGGAGTCCAACATGCACCGGGAACAGGTCTGACTTACTGCCGGCCATGCGAACCAAGCTCCTGCTCCGGTCATACAGAGACCGGACAGCCCTGAGTAAGGCTCCCCGGACCCCATACTCCCAGAGCACCCTCCACAGGACACCACGGGGAACGCGGTCGAACGCCTTCTCCAAATCCACAAAACACATATGGACTGGATGAGCGAACTCCCACGAACCCTCCAGCACCCTGAAGAGGGTGTAGAGCTGGTCCACTGTTCCACGACCAGGACGGAAACCGCACTGTTGTTCTTGAATCTGAGGTTCGACTATCGGACGGACTCTCCTCTCCAGTACCCTGGCATAGACTTTCCCAGGAAGGCTGAGGAGTGTGATTCCCCGGTAGTTGGAACACACCCTCCGGTCCCCCTTCTTGAAAAGGGGAACCACCACCCCAGTCTGCCAGTCCAGTGGTACGGTTCCTGTCTGCCATGCAATGCTGCAGAGACGTGTCAGCCAAGACACTCCTACAGCATCCAGAGACTTGAGGTACTCGGGGCAAACCTCATCCACCCCCGGAGCCTTGCCACAGAGAAGCTCTTTGACTACCTCAGTGACCTCAGCTTGGGTGATGGACAGTTCCACCCCAGTGTCCTCAGCCTCTGCTTCCTCAGTGGAAGGCGTGTCAACAGGGTTGAGGAGATCCTCAAAGTATTCCTTCCACCGCCCGACAATGTCCCCAGTTGAGGTCAGCAGATCCCCACCTGCACCGAAAACGGTGCCTGCAGAAAACTGCTTTCCCTTCCTGAGGCGCCAGATGGTTTGCCAGAATCTCTTTGAGGCCAACCGATAGTCCTTCTCCATGGCCTCACCAAACTCCTCCCATGCAGGACCGAGTTTTTACCTCCTAAACAGACCGGGCCACAGACTGCGCATACCGTTTGTGCTGCAATCGCAAAAATATTTTTTGAAAGCAAATAATAAATATTTTTATTTGCAAGTTATGATATTTTTTCATAACACTTTCCATTTTATTCGTGATTTAAAACATTTCAATCTCAAGACTGTAACTTTTGCTTGCAATGTGGTGGCACAAACATCCCTCCTTAGACTCTCATCTTTATGAAGTTGGAATCGGGTTAACCTGTTAGCCCTCAGTTTACCTGTCCTCTCTGAACTTACCTGCTCTGTTTGTTGGATGCTTCCCTCTAAAACCTTGGGTTGCTGTGAACGCTCTCTGACTGGCATCTTCTGGTGAAGCCCAACATTGTCTGACACAAACATGCTCACCTGAGGTGAGTGATGTAACAGGCAGGAAGTGTTTGCTCGGGCTCTGACCCGGCCTGCTCCGAGGCCCAGAAACAGTCGTGTTTGTTCAGAAAGGCTGCTGACATTTGTCTGCTCTCAGCCTCATCACACCTTCACTGCAGATTGATGCTCCACCTTATTTTATAGCAGTGCTATTGATTCCCATTGCGCCTGTCAGTCATGCATAAAATGAACACTGTGTTAGAGGCCATGGATTTCTGTCAGGCCCTGACAAGATAAGCCATTATTGGACAACCGCTCCTCATTTGTTTTTGTTTATCCAGAGGTATAAAGTAACATTCAGCAAGACCAATAATAAGTCTATTAGTGAAAACCTGAGCTGCTCCATCGATGCCCACTAATCACTGCAGCTCCTAATTACGCCGGGATTCTCGGCCTTAATTAACCGATCTTTACTGCGTTTTACCTGCTTAATGCTGCTCCCCACCAAACTGCAAACGTTGGCGGAAAAAGTTTCTGCTCCTTTCAAAAGGAAAGTAGGAAAGTGTTGGTTTCAGCCAGCAGGCGTGTGCTGACAGCATTTCACTCCGGTGATGAAGAAGTGGAAGAAACTCCGAGTGAAGTCGAGCTGGTGCCCTCTGATGGCTCTAAAGCAGAGCACAAACTGAGGGCAGAGTCTGGCTGAGTCTGGGCCGTATGGGGTTCCATTTGTGCCAAAAATATGTTTTTGCGCCCTCTATCTGTCTATATTTTTGGTCCATTGTCTATGTCTACTGAACAAGTTTATTGAACATTTGTTCATGTCTATGTACAATTAAACAATAATTTCTGCATGTCCTGTGAAACGACAGGAGCTAACAACGCTAGCAACTGTTGCTAAGGACTTTTCTGACGACCAGATCCAACAACAATAGCAAATGCAAAGTTTTAAACATAAAGCAAATACAAAGCTATCATCAAAGAAGCAGAGGATATTGTTTAGTAGACAATGAACTTTCACATTAAGGCTGGAGCTGCAAAATATCAACCTGAGTGCTGAAAATGGCCGGCCAGTTTGAGACTCCTGGTCTAATATCTGCACACTACAGTTCAGGCGGTACATCTGGCAAAGAGCCCCACATGCTGGTGGAGGGAAACCAGCCGGAACTAACCCAGTTAATAAAACATTTTATTCTCTTTAATCGATGTCTGTCTCTTTTATTCTGAGCATTTTGGGTATTGATCCCAGACCGGTGGCTCCACGGTGGCGCAGTGGTTAGCGCTCTCGCCTCACAGCGAGAAGGCCCCGGTTCGACTCCCGGCTGGGACCTTTCTGTGTGGAGTTTGCATGTTCTCCCCGTGCATGCGTGGGTTTTCACCGGGGACTCCGGCTTCCTCCCACCGTCCAAAAACATGCTTCATAGGTTAATTGGTGACCCTAAATTGCCCCTAGGTGTGAATGTGAGAGTGAATCGGTGTGAGATTGAGGCCCTGAGACAGACTGGTGACCTGTCCAGGGTGAACCCGCCTTCGCCCATCAGTAGATAGGATAGGCTCTGGCACCCCCTCGACCCCAACAGGGAAGAAGCGGACAAAAGATGAATGAATAAATGAATCCCAGACCAGTATACAGTCAGTATCGCCGATGTCATAATCAATAAAGATATTTTGAAAATACAGTGGATAGGACATGAACCTCAAGATCTCAATTGTTTTTAATTGGTGTTTCTTTTTGTTTTTGTAAGTTTACCTTCTTAATGACTTAATAAACAACATAGAATTAGGACAATATTTTCAATTATATGGAACATAGTTTATTAAAATAAAAACTTCTTGAAATAAGTTTAGACGTGAATGCAAAACAGTCTTCAAACCCAAAGAAACAGATACCTATGATACAAAAATAAATCAAAATGTTTAACGAAGAAAAAAGACAACTGGTAGAAATTTAAATAATTAGTAACTCCCTAGCCTTTAAATAGAACAATAAAAACAGGTGAAAAGTAACTTGTCAAAAGCAACTCAGTATGGAAGTTTTTTAGTTCCATCAGACTCTGAATTTTTTTTTTTCCCTGAATTTTTATTCGGAATTTTTATCTGATTTTTTTTAACCTCTGTATTTTTATTCTGATTTTTTTTAACTTCTGAATTTTTATTCTGAATTTTTTAAACCTCTGATTTTTTTTCTGAATTTCTTTAACCTCTGAATTTTTATTCTGAATTTTTTAACCCTTGCTTTTTAAACAGCTAAATTTTATCCTCCCAAAAATATTTTCTATCTTAAAAAAATATGTG
>NC_050520.1:12069467-12073282 GCF_002922805.2 Oryzias melastigma
GGGAAAACAGAAGCGGTCCTAAAATTGAGCCCTGTGGGACACCAAAGGACAGTGGAGCTGTGTCTGAGGTAAATCTAGAAAGATTCATGGTTCGGTCTGCCAGGTATGACCTGAACCAGGTGAGAGCAGCACCACCAATCCCCACCATATTCTGGAGCCTTGACAGCAGGATCTGTGATCTACTGTGTCAAAAGCAGCTGATAGATCCAATAAAACAAGGATCACATGATCTCCCATGTCAGTTGCTCTGAGAATATCATTAAAGACCTTCAGCAGAGCAGATTCAGTACTGTGCAGACTCTTGAACCCTGACTGGAAGACCTCCAACACATTGTTTCTGACCAGGAAAGACTGCAGTTGTGTGTAGACAGTTTTCTCTAGAATTTTGGATAAGAAAGGCAGTTTTGAGATGGGCCTAAAATTATCCATCACTGTGTTATCGAGGTTTGGTTTCTTAAGCAGGGGCTGAACCACGGCGTGTTTAAAATGAAGAGGTACTACACCAGAGGACAGGCTTGCATTGATAATAGCCAAAACAGATGGACCCACACAAGAAAACCGCTCCTTAACAAGAAGAGGAGAAAGAGCATCCTGGGGAGAACCTGATGCCTTCATATGGCTGACAACATCTTCAAGAAAAGGCAGAGTGGCAGGCTCAAACCTCTGAAAGACAGCTGAAGGGGAGACAAACTCAGCAGGTTCAGTGGAGGGAGTTTGGATGTTTGCTCTGATTTCCTCAACCTTTCCAATGAAGAAGTTTAAAAAGTCATTACATAGTTTGGCTGATGCCTCATGGCCAACAGACTGTGGGACATTGAGGACACTGTCAATGGTTCTGAACAGCACACAAGGATTATGGCTGTTTGCCATAATTATGTTGGACAAGTATTCTTTCTTTGACACCTTAACAGTGGTCTGGTATTGATGCCAGGAGTCTTTTAGCATTTAGCGACATTCTCTCCTAGCAGCACAGGTTCTCTGATTGAACCAGGGCTCAGGCTTAGATTTAGGCTGCATTGTTTTCAGAGGAGCCACAGTGTCGAGTATGGATGTACAAGAAGCATTAAACCATGAGCTAAGCTCCTCAGGATCATTATTACACAAAACAGAGGGAACACAGATCTGGTGAAAGGCAGTGGAAAACTGACTAGCAGTGGAGGAGTTAAAAATCCTACAGCGTCGAACAGGAGCATCAACTTTAAGTGTAGGGCGGGAGAACTCCACATCAACAACAAAACCGGCAGGTGATCAGAGAACACACTGTCACAGATATCCATATTTAAAATAGATAAACCATGAGTAAAAACTAGGTCCAAGGTGTGTCCATGTTCATGCGTGGGCCCAGACACCCACTGCACAAGATTAAAAGAGTCCATAATAGATAAAAAGTCCTTCACCAGTGCTTTATCTGGACAGCACACATGAATATTAAAGTCACCAGTGATCAGAACCTTATCAAAGTGAGGCATAATGTCCGAAAGAAAATCAGAAAAATCACAAATGAATGATTTATCGTATTTCGGAGGTCTGTAAATGACCACACATGCCACCGGGTCTGAGCGACCAACCTCAAAAACAGTTGCATCAAAACAGGAGCTTGAGGTAATAGCTCACTGTTTACATCTAAACGTGTCACTGAAAATAGCAGCCGTTCCTCCTCCACGTCCCGAGGTTCGCGATGCGCTGAAGTAAGAACATCCAGCTGGTAATAACTCCACGAGAGCGCTGCACTCACCAGGAGCCACCCAAGTCTCTGAGATGAGAAGAAAGCCCAAGCCTCGGTAGATGAAAAAATCCTTCAGAATGAATGGATTACTAACAAAGGCTTGTTTAACCCTTTGTATTACTTAATTTCTGTTTATTTATGGTTTGTTTACTAAATCGTGTTATTTAAATTATCCAGGTAAATAATGTTAATGATTATTAGGTTATTTACTTCTCAGTATACCATAACAATATTATTTGTATTTTGTTTCTTTGCAGACCACACACACACACACACACATTCACAGACAACCATAGACAACCATAGACAACCACATACGCAGATGTTTACACCAGATTCTGAAACAGTGTATCCATTCAACTCCTGAAATTACAAGTTTACTGTAAACTGGATTCTCCGTGCCCTTCCCTCTGACCGGAGCTCTGTGGAAAGAAGCTATAAGACCAGCATTCCCCTCTTCATACTTTCTCACACATATACATGTTAGCTTTAGCTAGTTTAATTTACTTTATTACTTGGCAACTGCATTACAGGTTGCAATATATATAATTACTGAATTTGTGGGTTTGTAGATTATTCAAGTTGTATTTCACATTTATAGCAGTGTATAAGTACCTACCTTTTTCTGAACATAAGAAGATTGTAAAAAAATAACTAAATACTGATTTTATTTTATTATTCAGACTACAATAGTGTTAAATGTTTATTTTGTCTTCTGACTTCTTCTATTGCAGAAATTAATTTTAACAATTTTACCCTACTCTTATATGAAATCAGTACAAGTAGTATTTAAGTATTTTGTTATTCTCATGTTCACCTAAGTATAATGATGTTTTACAGTCTAAGATCAGAATACTTAAAACCACACATGTTTATGTTTGCTTTAAGTTTTTTATGTATTTTTTTTTTTTACTATAAATGTATTTCTTGTGTATTTCTTTCTAAGCAGACTCCACCCTGTAATGCAGAATCAACCTGAGTCTCCTGGAGCGGTTTATTAACAGTGAAGATCCAAGACCAGACTCAGAGTGAACAGGAACTCTCCTGCAGTCCTCCTGAACCTCCATTGGTGACGTCTGTGGGGTGATGTAACTGAGATCCTGGTGTTTCTCTTCTGGTTGGCGAGCGGAGTATCCTACAGGATGATCTCAAGAGTGTTTGGATCTCTGGTTCCACTGTCCACTGCATCATCCACAGTCACTGAGGAGGTGGTGGTCATTCGCCATAAGGACCTTCACCTTCCAAAAACCCCTGAGGACCTGGAGGTGGAGTCCCGTGGGTTTGCAGGGCTGGCACAGCACAGAGTTTTTCCTTAAAGCTGCAGGTGCCATCGATGGATGCCACATCAGGATCAAACCTCCTGGTGACCCTGATGGTCGCTGCATCATTCCAAAAGCGCCCTCGATTATAGAGCGTGCTTTGGAGAGATGAAGACAAGACTCAGAGGCATCTTCCTGCAAGTGCTGGAGGTGCATCACACCTTTGTACCTCATGGAAGTGAACACATAGCAGCATTTTATATTCCTTGGAATATATTTCTATTAATTTATATATTTAATTTAAAAATAATATAAAAATAAAACTAGAACAAACTGGAAGTTTAAATAGCTTTTTTCAGTCATTACTTTTGTTTAAAAAGACTACATGTGTCACTTTAAATGTTTCTGTCCTGTTAAAATTAATGGGATATTTTTTAGCAGTGAAATAAATGGAACAGAAAGATGACTATAGAGTAATTTAGAAAACTGGAGCAGATTCACTCCATGCATTAGACGCGCTGCCAAGCTCAACGTACAAGTTTTAAACTCAGGCCCAATCCAAATTCTTCCCTTTCTCCTTCCCCTCAGCCCTTCCCATCAATCTGAAGTGGCAGTTTAAGTGCTAGTGTGTCTGGGATTATTATTTTTTAAATTTCACCCTCCAAACGGAGGGGTCCAAAGCCCTTCTCTGCGAGGCTAAACCGCGTCGCGCTGAGAAGCGTTTTTCTTCATGTGGGAGCGATCTGAACCACAGATGTTTACATTTAAATGTAAGTAATGACTTTATGTTTTAGCACGACCTTTTTAAAGTTAGAAAACCGCTGTTATGT
>NC_050520.1:12077493-12077917 GCF_002922805.2 Oryzias melastigma
CATGGGAAGTGGGAAATATTGGGTGTGTTACATTGCTCACCATGAGTGAGGGAGCTGTGAGCAGAAGTGAGGTTCATACTGTTTGGCTATTCATGTGTGTTTAAAATAAATGGGCATTGAAGTTGGAAGTGAGACTACGCAGTTTGCTGCTATGTCTTCTGTCTCAGACTGTTTTCGGGGTTGTGTGACGTTAGGGGTACGGACGTTTCTCCCCCCAGTCAGTTCAAGAATAGCTCGCCATTGGGTCCCTGCAACGATTGACTTACCAGTTGAGTCGGTACAATATAGCTTTACAATATTATAAATGTTAGGTCTTTATGAGGGCAGGTGTGATTGAAAAAACAATCGCACCACAATAAAATAAAATTTCCCCAAAAACAGTTGAAATTAATCAATTTTGCAAAGTAATTCAGTAATATAACCT
>NC_050520.1:12081044-12115391 GCF_002922805.2 Oryzias melastigma
GGGGGGGGGATTCAGAGTCTGATGGAACTAAAAATCTTCAATAACTCAGCACTTAAATAAAGTGGAAATAGAGAGCTGAGATCTCACAGGATTGGAGAGAGTGGTGAGGCAAAGACGCAGCTGCAACAGGGGTTTATACTCAATAAATCCCTGATGTGACAGTAAAATCTGCCCAACACTAGAGGCTCTCAGCCCACATCTGTTTGCTCAGCTGTTGGACAGGACAAGTTAAAAAAAAAGGTTAAACTAGAGCAGAGATCTGCAACCTTTACTACTCTAAGAACCATTCAGGTGGATTCTCACAGACAACCCAGTAGGAGCCATAAAGTCTCAATTCACCCTTTAGAAATATAAGACACTGGTTTGTATTTATGTCATTGGTATTATAGTAAATGCAAATAACCTTTTTTTGCATAAATAAAAAAATATGTATAAAAAGAAAATTGCCTTTTCCATAACTTTGGACAGAGGTTCACACCTTCCTTTCAAAATAAAAGACCTCTTATGTCACAAAGGATCAGCTCAATGCAACAACTGTAGTAGTAGGTAGTGTAATGTCAGCAGTGATTTAAAAAAAATCCTTTACTTTTTGTTGTGCTTTTCAGTGAAAAAAAAATGTAAATCTAATTAGCCAAAATGAAATCAGAGACCCTTACTGTATGTTCCAAACCATAAGGGGCACCTAAAATCTTTTAACATGTTCACAAATTGTCTAAATTCTGGCTGTTTACTAACCTCAAATTGTTTGTTTTTTTGTGGTAAACCTTGTTAAATAAAATCTGTCAAAATTTTTTTTGCTGAACTTGTGATTCACTTTTTATTTTTTTTAACCACAGAGCCACAATGGAGAGTAAAACCTCCAGAGTCGCAGGTTGCAGACCCCTGAACTACAGTAACAAGTTTACCCGAAATTACAAAATAAAATTAGTTAGCCACAGTCTTCCAGAAAGAAAACCAAAGCAAACAACTTAAACTAAATTGATACGAGTTAACAAGTTAAACAGATTAAAGGAAAATGCAACAGTGGAGTCCTTCACATTCAACAGTGGACAGGAGCTGAAGAACAGCTGGACCGGACGGGTTCCCCTCCCAGCTTCATCTCCACTGGGCTGCAGGGCGGAGGGTGTCAAAGACCTGATGTTTCACTGAGGACAGGATGAGTTCTTATCTGTTAAAGTGCCAGCATCAGTGGCTGAAGTGTATGTGACAAACTGCAGAACTCAGGACCAAATAAAACTGCATCATCATCATCATTTCCTGGGAGAGAGTGAGCAGAGACATTGGATGCTGAGAAAAAAACAAAACATCCCCACCTTCATCCTCCTCCTCCTCCAGTTTGGACAGAAACAGAAGCACAACCTGAGGAACTGTGAAGCAGAGCTTCAGACAAGATGAGGAGGAGGCGTGGCCAGTGTCAGCTCGAGAAACCAACCAAAAACCAGAGTGTTAAGAAAAGCTTAACTGGACCGTTTATTGAGGTTGAAAACAGAAAAACACATCATGACATGTGACAGTGAAAGCAGCTCATGATTCACTCCAGCTGGCTTCTGCTCTAAACCGGACCTCTGGTTCTGGTGCTCCAGGTTTTAGCCTGACTTCATTCGGTCATGTGATCACAGGAAGTGATGCAGTTACGATGGTCACACACTTCTAGAACATACACAGACCTCCGTGCAGCTCTGAGCTGAAGGGGAACATCTGACCACTCTCTGGACTTGGAGGTAAACAGGAGGAGAACCCACAATCAGAACACTGAACAACACAACATGCAGCTGAAGAGGAAACCTGAGAGGGAGACGGGTCAGACCTGCTCGCAGGAACACATCTGGTCTTGGTGCTGGAGCTCAGGAGCTGTCTGAAAATCATCACATGGAACGACAAAAAAATTAAATAAAACTGAAGTCTGAGTCCAGGAGCTGGTGTTCAATGGACTTGTGGTTCCTGAGACAGAGCTTCTGGAGCTCTAATGTTCTGGTGCAGCAGCTGCCGCGGTCTTCATGGAGGAGGAAATGTAGATGCAGACATCTCAGAGTCAGCTGGTCTTCTCCAACAAGAACACAGCCTGATGCTCTGAAGCTGAGAGGACAGTTGAGGAAGCTGCTGCTGGACCAGCGGGACTCGATCAGGGACCGAAGGCTGACTCAGCACACGGGCCTCCGTCTGGAATGAGGAGCGTTTATCAACATCTAGTCTGAATGATGAGGATGTCTGCTTTCACAAAGATCTGCAGTCAGTCTGCAGCTTTTCTTGGATCCGTCTGCAACCCGTCTGCAGCCTTTCTTGGATCCGTCTGCGATCCTTCTGCAGTCTGACTTGGATCCATCTGCTGTCCGTCTGCAGCCTGCCTGGAACCGGCTCACATCACAGTCCAAGTACAAATTCTGTGTAATAACCTAACAAACATCCATTTGATGTCCAGGCCACTGTGGGCGGGGCTTCCTGTTCCTCAGGTTGGCGCATCTGTTCTCTGCTCAGAATGAGAGGAGCGTCCAATAATGGAACCTGACGTGACTCAGGAGTCACAGCCCTACAGTCCAGAGGGAAAACCTTCAGCCGGTGTGGAGCACGGTGAACGCTCAGAGGCTTCAGATGGCGCCGCCTCACTGTCCTCGTGCTCCGAGCCCTCACCACCAGGAGAGCAGGCCCCTTTCAGTCCAGGGAGATGACATCCGACATGCTGCTGTTCACTCCTCCACCCCCTCCTCCGCCTGCGATGACCCGAGCCTCGTGGATGGAGCCGTCGGCGTGGATGCTGCTGTATAGACTGCTGGAGGCGGAGCTGCTGGCGGAGACGGTGGAGCTCTGCACGCTCTCCGTCAGGTTACCCAGGAACATCTGCGGCCGGTAATGCTGAGGAGATGAGAGGGCAGCTTCAGCGTCAGCCTGACCAAGCTTTCCACTGCTTGTGATGAAAATCACCACTGAGGTGTGTGGACTCAGTAAACTGCTTCACCTGCTCGCTGACCGGCTTCTCTAAAGAAAGGAAATGAAAACCTTTCCGCTGATTAGTGCTAAAAACAGCTGCAGCTTCAGGAAATGTCCAGTTTGTTTGGCAAACTCCTGGTTGTGGTAGAAATTAGTTTTAATATCTTTCTATTACCAAGAGCGTGAACAACTCACTGAGGTGGATTGACGTCAATTCTCTTACATCAATGCTAAGAAAACTGAGTCCAGTATACTTTTTTATATTAATTATCAAAGAATATGTGTTTGAGATTTCACCAGATAATTTTCACAATCTAAGTTCAAAGGAGCTAAAAAGAAAACTGATGACGCAGCATTCGAAGCAGCATTTAAACGTATCGTTTAGGGATGAATCTCTGAGACGTGAAAACAGTCTCATCAGATTTGTGTGTAAATGTTGTTCTGTGTGTGCTTAACAAGCGATTTGTGCATAATTTTTAAAGGTTTGTGCATTTAGCTAGTTTCAATTCAAGCTGTTGTAATTTTAATTTGTGCATGTGTAAATTGGAATTTGTATTTTGTTGAATTTCAGAATTTTTGTACTTATGCACAAAATATATTGTATGCGTTACAAATCAAGAATACATACACACAAATTGGGGTGAGTCTGTTTTTGCGCCACCAGATTGAAAGCAAAAGTCACAGTTTTGAGATGAAAAAATGTCAAAGTTCTGAACAAAATGTAAAGTGTTAAGAAAAAATATTATAATTTTCAAATAAAATATTTAATATTTGCTTTAAAAAACTTTTTTTTTGCGTTTGCAATTTTTTTTGCTTGCAAAAAATATTTTTGCCTGTCAAACTTTTTTTTTCTTTAAAAAAAGACGTGTAGTGCCTCATCTCGCTTTGGTCCTATCTTTGATTTTGCATTCAAAATATTCTCTCAGGGTTACATTAGTCTCATTCTGCAAATGCAAAAATATTTTTTTCGCAAGCAATAAAAAAAATTGCAAACGCAAAAACAGTTTTTTAAAAGCAAATATTAAATATTTCATTTGCAAATTATGGTTTTTTTAACACTTTATATTTTGTTTTCAATTTATACAATTTCTCAAAACTGTAACTTTTTCTTGCAATATGGTGCCAAAAAATTTCCCTCCATATTTTTTCTCCATAATGTGTCAAAGATTTATTAATTCATGAGTCAATCCAGAATTGAAAACAAAAGTGTCCTTTCCGCCTTTGTTTACTGTCCTTTTCCTGCCTGTAAATGAAACTACTAAAGTTTTGAACAATACATCAGAGATCTCCTATGAGGAAAAGGCGTCTTTCATTCCTCCATGTAGCTTTGCTCTCACCTGGGAGTCTGCTTGAATTAAAGAAAACAAATCCAGACCTGCAGGAGAGAAAAGGTTAGAATCCGGTTAGAACCCCAGCTGTGAAGGTTTTGCGTCTGGTTCTGAGGAGAACACTCACTCTGCATGTCTGCGGGGATGGTGGCCAGAGCCGACGGGTGGTAAGGCACCGCATAGTCAGTCAGGGTGGAGCTGAGGTACGAGGGCGCGTCCAGGGTCGGCACGTTGGGCATGCGCACGGTGGGCTGGTACGCCAACACCCTGACAGGAAACATCACAGAGCGTTAAATCTCAAACATTATCCAGGAGCAATGTAGATTTTAGATAACATTTCCACAGATGAACCTGTCTCCTCCAGATTCATGTTAGATTTCATGGAGGAACCATTAAAATGTGATACAGTGAAAAAAATCAGATGATTCGTCTGACTTTAAAGTGATGGATGAGCGGCATCAGTGTAACATGGGACACCCACTTACTGAATATTCTGCATTATTATTATGGTCTGTGGGAACAACTGTCACCATAAATCCATCTTTGGAGCAAAGACTCCTTCCTGGTTTCTGTCTATTAAATGCAGATGTCTTTTATTTTGAAGGATCTGTTTCCTCTCTGGATCTTTTCTGCCAATTGAAAGTTTCCTAATACTTTTGTTTTTCGTAGACTTAGCTAGCTTGGAGGTGTCACTTTAGTAGTCAGTGCAGCTGCTTTAGGAAAGTACCGATTCCATTTTTAACACGTGACTACTACTTTTGAGAATCTAAGGATGTCTGTGGGCTCCAGAAGACGACCAGTCCCACCCAGAAATGAAGACTCATGAAAGTAAAGCAGCTCAGGATGCTTGATGTGAAACTTTTAACAGAAATGCCCCGTCCACTAATGAAAGAAAAAAAAAAACATTTCAAACATGGCTTACTGGGCAGGAAAAAGTGACACTTATTTAGTTAATTAAAGCCCCCCCAAATACATAAAATTTTGCTCTTTTTTTTTCTTTTAAAAAAAAACATTTTTCATGACTAGAAAATTACAACAGAGTATTAGGACCATCACTGAAAAAGAAAAATGAACACATATGACAATAAATGTACAAAAAGAAGTCAACATTTTACACGAATAGAATTGTACAATTATGAGAAAAAAGTTGTATTATATATATTAAAAAAAATCTACAATTTTACATGGAAAAGATCAAGCATCAAAATTAAGATGTTACATGCAGCTTTTAAAATGTTCAGAGACGAATGAACATTCCTCGTTTAATTCATGTGGGATGGAGATCATGCTGCTCAAGAATCTCACCGATTCTGCTTTACTCTTTGCAAATGAATAAAACTAAAACTTTTTAAATCGTAAATTTATAGTTTTATTCATGTAAAATGTTGACCTTTCTTCTCTTTTAGACCCCCTAATACTCTGTGGTCAGAAATGAGACATGTAGCATTTCTTTATTCTCATGTGAATGGACTCCACTGGGACAGCCTACAGCAGCTGTCAGAGGAACTTCAACATTTGATGCTTGGGTTTCTCACAGAAGATACAGGCTTGGTACACAGCAGCTCTGATGACAGCCCGGGTATCAGAGGAAGACGACGATGGCTCCTTCTTTTCACTTAAAATGTTTTCGACTGTATGCAGGAAAACCTTTTCCTTCAGAGAGTGAGTAATGAAAGCTTCAGAAAGACTGAAGTGAAATGCTGAGAAAAGAGAGTTAAGATGCAGACTGCTCTGAAGAAATCACATCTTCTCTCTAATCTGATCAGAAAAGCTGGTTTGAAGAAGTGTTTTCATCTGGATTTAAACTCTTGGTAATAAATTCATTTCCGGATGAGAACCCGCTCACCCTTTGGCGTGCATCTCGCCGTTCTTGGAGATGAAGACGCACTGCTTCTTCAGAGGCGGGTCCGAGTCCTCGTCGGAGGAGGACGAGCTCTCCAGAGTCAGGTCGATCACGTCGGCCTTCTTGGTGGAGCTGGGCTCTGCAGGGGGGGCCACCACCGACGGCTGCCGCACAGGAGTGAAGGCTGAAAGACAGAGGAGGACAATCAACAAAACTAAGAACAGCACGCGACTTCCTGTTGGAAAGAAGCTCCGTGTCCTGTTCCTGACGTCGCTGGGAAACTATCTGGGGGCTCGTGTGACCCCTAAACCCCTCTGCTATTCTTAAAGTTAAAAGACCCTCGTTTTAAGAAAATGTGTCTAATTTTCTGTCTTACAGGAAAAACTATCTTGTAAAGACAATTTTTGATCAGCAAAAAATCTTAGTTTTAGAAAAAAAAACATTAGTGACTGGAATTTTTTCATTCAATGAAAATTCTTGGCCAGACCTTTTATTTTCCTTATTGACATATTTACTTTTTTAAATATATTTTTTGCTATAGTGTGAATGTTTACTAAACATTCACACTATAGTGATTCTCCTGCTCCTCTCTGTATGTTTTACAGCATATAAAAACTCAATCAAACTTTCAGTGATTTCAGTAATCTTGGTATCAAAACGTTCAGCTCGTTCAGGACATTACTGCTTGTATTTTTGGGATTCATAAACTTTATAGTTTTTTTAAATACTGAGCAAAATATGCACCAGAGGAAATGAATGAGAAATTCTACAAATTTCAAAATTTTTAGATTAGCAACAAACCTTTAAATATAATCATGGACGATGTTTTCATCTTTTATTGTAATTTTTTTTTTTTTAAATGAGTTTAGCTAATATTTTAGCAACATGCTAATGTGTTTGGATATTTAGTAATCTACTGAGGTTTTATAGGTTAATTTAGAGTTTAGCTTCTATTTTAGCAACATGCTAACGTTTTGACTAATTTAGTTTACTGAGGAATTTTAGACTATTTTGGAGTTTAGCTAGTATTTAGGCAATGCGTTAGCTTTTTTGGTTAATTTGTCATCTGCTGAGGTTTTTTGGGCTAATTTGTAGTTTAGCTCATATTTAAGCACCACACTTAATATTTTTGTAGAATTTACATGTCTAAGGGATTTAAAAGCAATTCTACCTTAAATTTTTCATAAATTTAGGTCAACTTCAGCACTCGTTCATAGTTCTTGAACAAAATTTCCAGTCTTTTAGCAAATGTAAAGTTTTGCAAATAGCTTTTGCATTTTCAGTAAATCCCTTCAGCAATTAAAGTAAATTGCATCACAATTTTCATCAAGAAACTTCAGCATTTTCAGCAACTACTTGCACCAAAAAGCATCCACACTAGCATTATGGCAGGTAATGCAAATGTTCTAGTTTCAATGATGTTTGACTCAGAAGTTCCCGTTTCAAAGAGCAGGGCTGCAGCAGGACGGGGTTCATGCCGGATACAGTGGGGTACGTACAGTCTGCTTTTGCAGCCGGCTGGGAGGGAACCTTCAGCGCCTCTTTTTTTGGCCTCATGGGGCACCAGGTTCCCCCCTCCAGGAACTTGATCTCGTCCACGTCTGAGCAGTCGTTCAGGATCTCCAGGAACAAGCTGAAGCGAGAAAAGAAACATTTGAGTCGGGAGAACATGTGCATGGTGAGGGGCTGCTGCCCATCAGAAATGATGACCAACTCCTGCTGGTCTCCATCACTAATGAACTCCTCCCCATCACCAGTGAGCTAATCCTCCTAAGAGTCAGTTTGACGTTCATGAAGATAGAGTTTTGATGTTTTTAACATGTTTTTCTGGCATTTTCTTCTCATTATGGAGGACAAATTTAAAGAAAATTCAACTTAAAATTGCACTTTAATTCTAAGAATTTCTTAGAATGATTGAATCAGGTGCTTCAGCTGCACTATGTGAGCTTGTAGAGGCTCACGGGAAGCTTGTGCAGATGAAGGTGTGCAGGAAACCGACCCGTCGATGATGAGGTTCTCGTACGCAGCCTTCTTGTCACAGACAGGACAGATCCAGGAGGGCTTCTTCTCATTCATCTGCAGGTAGAGGGCAGCGTCAAAGCACTGCAGGTGGGAGCACGTCACCGCCCTGCACGGCACCGTCAGACGCATCTTCCCCAGCTGCAAGACGAGACAGAAGATGAGTCAGACGCAGAAGAACCAGGAGCAGCAGAACCTCACGATGGAGAGGCCACGAATCAGAACACACTCCTAAAATAAAACGTCAACACAAAAGTGAATGTCTCCCAGCTCTGGGGGGTGGGGGGTCCTGGGATTTAGACCAAAGTTAAATCACTTAGAGTCCATAGTCTGAATGTTCAGACAGGCTGCTGCATTCTGACAGAGTTCAGGATGTATGTCAGAGAGCTGACGTAAATACTGGAAGAATCCAGTCCATAGAGGAGTTAAAGACACATTGTGATGACAACAGTGCATGTGATGTGAATCAGGAGCAGATGGTAAAATGCTGTTGGAAAAGAGCTTATTTATGTCATAGAAGCTAAAATCAGTGAACCACACACCCCTTCTGATTCATCCACTTGCAGACAAATTGATCCATGAACATCTTTGTTTTATTTGTCTTAGATGGAATCTGGATCTAAACTGTACGGCTGGATAGCTCCAAACATGCTCGCCTTTTATGTTGCAACACTAATATTAGGTTTTGGTTGTGGGGCAGTAAGCTAACAGGAGAGTGTAAACAAGAGAACTCTCAGCAACGAGGAGGGGGAAAGGGGGATTCAGTAATGTGCTGATAGTGGAACTGAAGACCACTGGTTGGACAGTTGTTCTCCATATTGGAATGGTATAGATGTCTGTTTACTGCTGTGTTACAGTTGTACAAACAGATCTGGAAAAACTAGAATGTGACTTTTCACTAGTAAATTATTGCTGTCAGCTGATAAAGGAGAACTTCTAGAAAACATTTGAACAAGATCTGAGTGAGTTAACTCTCAATAATGAACGTTTAGACTGATCTTAAATGTCTATATAAGTCAATGGCAGCTTTAGACTTCTCACTATTTCCACGTTTTTTGGAAGGACCATCGATCTTTATGTTTTATGGAGGATGATGCCCCCCCTGACTCTTAAGTCTATTGTCATGTTGGGCAGATCCATCACATGCACATTAGCGACAGTCTGGATCAGTTTTCACAGACACTTTTTCTGCATGTAGCTTTTTAAGATTCTATTTTTTTATGTCATGCTTTTTACTATAGTTACAAAGCGTGTGTGTATGTATATATATATATGTCGTAATATTTCCTTTTCCCTTCTTACTTAATTGTGTTTTTATTTATTCATGTAAGCACCACCATCACCAAGACAAATTCCTCATATGTGGAAATAAAGTTGCTTCTGATTCTAATGATGGTGGTATCTGTATGTGTGTTAGACCTCAAATCAGATCAGATGACCTGCTGGTAATCAGATTACTAAGGGGAGGAAAATAAACTAACCAGGACTTCCTCAGTAGTGAAGATGGAAGAGTCCATCAGCGGACTTTGACTAGTTCAAACTGACGGTCAGATTACATTCATAACTGGAAACTGACTCAAACATGATGTGTCGACTTTGAACTGCGATATCTTAAAAACCGCAACCATTCTAAAATTAAAAATACAAGTTTAAGATCCCAAAGTCTGCTGAGTAGTTTAAAAGTTGAATGGTTTCTGTAGTTGAAGGTGCTCTTGATCTTTTTCTTTTGTACAGCTGAAAGTTTTTAGCTGAAAAAGGGGATTTTGAGGAATCCTTAAGACATTTTCAATGGAGTTATTATGAAGTTGAAACTTTCGAGCATCCATCTACTAAAAGAGACAAATATTTTGAAAGCTGAATGAGCTGATTAAGTGAAGGAGTTGAAGAGCTACGGACGGACAAAAAAAACATAAGGAAGAATAATGGATGACTAGAGTGTGAACACTCCGCAGCATTCACACTACTAGACTACATCTGTAGCTCAACAGGTGAAAGAGGACAAACACTGTCCTGATTCCAACTGCAGGTGACTGATGCTCACTTTAGCCAATCAGAAAGGCCCTCAGTGAAAAGACTCAGATGGGTCAACTTACTGGACACATGAGGGACACCCGCAGACTGGTGGTGGCGACCTCGCTGTCAGGATCTGCTGTCAGCTTCTCTTTGACTGAAACAAAGAAGGAGGGGGGGTCAGAGAGGATGAACAGTTATAATGAAGATGATGCAGGACAGTTATGAAGATAGTTACTCAGAGCTCTGGAGTGGTCCGGGTTCCTGATGCCCTTCATCTTCAGCCTCTGCAGCAGGAGGGGTGAAGTCAGCTGCCTCACCAGGTACACAGACATGGAATAGGTCTGAAACAGAACACACAAGTGTTAAAGTTCTGGCCTCGACTCCACCCTCAAACCCGGTCCACGTCCTCAGACCTTTCCGATTTCAGGCGCCCACGTCACTGAGATCTGGTTGGGCACTGCGGAGGACAGTCTGACGAGGGACGTGATGTTCAGAGGACGTCCCGGTCTCTTCTGCTCCACGCCAGTCTTTGTGGGTGGGGCAAAACCCTGAGGGAGGACGAGGCTGGATCAGTTCACGTGAAGAGGTTGATGCTCTGCAGGGTTCAGTACTCACAGGCAGAGGAAACAGCTTTCCGTTGACCTTGATGCACAGACCGTTAGGGTAGTTGTCCTCCTGAGGACAGCTGGTCTCCGACAGGCAGAACCTGAGCACACAGCAGGACTTCAGAAACTGAACTGAAATCACATTGTTGCCCATTAACGGTTTTTCACATCATTACTAAAACCATCTGCTCAGCTTTCTTCATGGAGATCATCAGCAGAGGAACTGATGCTGCAGCTGAAGCAGAGGCCCACAGCCTGTCTGCAGGCTCTGCCGTCCTGATCTGGGAACTCATGACCCAGAGAAAAACATGAAGGGATTCCAGTGTTCTCTCATTTCTACACATGATCATAAGATAACCAGAACTCTGTTCCTCTCACTCTAAAGAACGAGCAGTTTCAGCATTGTCCTAATGAGACGAGGAGACTTCTCTCACACTGACTGCACATGAAAACACAGTAAAGGTGTGAGAACTCGCTCTAAGACGGGGGTGTCAAACTGAGTCTAAACTGAATCAGAAATGATGAGAAACATCAAACTTCTTACCTCAGCTGGATCTGAACTAAGTAGTCCCTCCTGCCTCCAGGTAAGAAGTCCCTGAGAAGAGGAGCAGCGATCAGTCATGGGGGTCCCAATAACACGGCAGACGTTCCAAAAATGACTCACCTGGATATGCAAACCTCCCGGACCTGCTGCGGCGTCAGTGCAAAGATGAAGTATTTCTCCTGGTGGTACCTCTGTGCAGCACTTACTCCTGCAGACACCAACATGTTACCCACTGAGACCAAACACAAGCAGCAGACACCTGAACACTACCTCATCATGAAGCACAGAGGTGGTAGTACTATGATAGGACGCTCTGCTGCAGGAAAAATTTGTGCTCCGAAGAAAAAAAAGTAATTACGCCATAAAGACAAAATCCTCTCCACAAAGTCCATGTTCTGGAGCCACCAACAGAAAACTGACTTAATTATGAGGGGTGGGAGTCACACAGTCTAGGTTTAAAGTTCCACAGGTGTGTTAAAGGAGGAAAGAGAATCCCTTCTGGTCAGCTTTAAAGAAGCTGGAAATTGGGACAAAAAGCATAAAACAAAGAAACATTTGTGAAAAGAAATTATGGTTATTTTTGATTTAACCATAATTCAAAAACTGTAATCCTGTCAAGTAATTGACCTGGAATAATGAAATATTAATTCCAAAAAGATAAAAAGATATATATTTATTAGGGCTGTGAAAGTTGACACATTAATGCACAAGATTAATAATTCAAAATTGATGAGTTCATATTTATTAACACCAGCAGGGGTCCTGCTGTGCAGCTGTGAGGTCAGCGTAATAAAACTGTGTCTAAAATAAACTAAGTTTTTTATATTCTGTGATTGAAATTTTATTAAATTAAAGAGATAACATGGCATTTATTTTTAGTTTTTGAACAAAAGAAATCTTTTATTTTCATAAATAAGGAGGAGAATGAACGTCAATTCATAATACAGAGGTAAATTCAAAAGTAGACAAAAATTGAATTTTAGCCTCTAGGTTCCAAAAGGGTTAGAAATAAATGTTCTAAATATATAATTTTGCGTGTGATTTCACATTGTAATTACTTGCAAATAATAAGTGGCTGGCAAATATTGTAACTAACAATTAATGGCGATTCATTTTTCCAGATTTGCGATTAATTAAGTTAAATTTTTTTTTATCGATTCCCAGCCCTACTGTTAATATAACAAACGCATCGTGAATGTCATCGTATCAGCCATTTTGAACTCTTTAAATCTGCTTTAGACGCCTCCAACCAAACATCTGCTTACAAAACTCTGATCTGACTCGACTGCTACTGAACATCTGCTCTATAACACTGGAAGTGAAGTCACTGCTCTCAAACATCTGCTGTCAGGCGGGAATGGTTCAACTTTTCTGTATTACCCTGACCCATGTGTCATGTCTGTGATTCCACAGGCTAGAGCTGCATACAGGGATTTAGAACAACCATCGGTTTTTCTTTTCTGCTAAAAACTGCATGATGATTCTGCATGTATGATTCAGACAGAGAACTCATCTTCCTTCGTTTGGTTTCTGTGGAGTCTGACCGGAATGAAAATCAAAGCTGATCTTATCGATCAAACCCTGCAAACATCACACACCCAGACTGGAGGGCTTGATGAGGACGTCCAGAACGTCGTAGAAGGGGAGAGGTTTCATCTCCACATCCGGGTGGACGGGCGGAATGAGGGGAGCGGGTTGTTGTAGGTTCATGTTGATCTCTGCGGGGCGCCACACTTGATCCAAAACGTCCACGGTACTGGGGTGCTTCCTGCTGAAACACAAAACAGTTGCACAAAAAAATAAAACAACACAAAGTTACACAAGTGGGACGGCCCACCAACACACCAAGGACCAATGGGACCAAGCATCGTTGATGCGGGCACAGAAAAATACCAGGTTATCTGCACCTGACGGGAACTCAGTTCTCCACTAACATGCATCCACAGGTGGATCTATGGTTGAACCTGGCATCGCGCAGGAATAAATGTAAGGTCTTTAACAAGCTGTATAATGTACACACACACAAAGACACATTGGTAAAATAAAATAAAAAAAATATGTTTGTAACTGTTTCTATTTGAAGATAGGAGCAGGACATCTGGACTCATTCAAGTTGATCCAGTGCTCACTATAGAAACTAGGGTTGTGAATCAATACATGGTCCATGAACTGATCCCAAAAGATTCCATTAACTTTGTGGCAAAATGATAGTCTTTTTAACTTAAATGATTACAATCTGGATCACGTGTCATAGTCAAGGCCCACAGGGGCCGGATCTGGCCCTCCAGATCATTTTATTTTATTTTTTTAATGGCCCGATGTTACCTTGCACTCATTTCTAAATTGTATAATTTTGACAAAATATATTTTTATGGAGAGTAAGATATTGAATATTACTGCCTTTTTTTAATTTTAATTATTTTAAAGAGTTATTGTTTTATATTTTTTAAATGGTATTCTGCTAGCTTTTTGGATTATTTGGCATTTACTAAGATGTCTTTAGGGTATTTTGAAGTTTAGCCAATATTTCAGCTACATTCTAGCTGTTTTGACTAACCAACATTTTTTTTAAACAGATTTGGCATTTAGCTAATATTTTAGTGGCTATCAGCTTCAGTGTTTTTAATCATCAATGTCAGCATCTTCAGGAGCCAAATTCATTTGCAGCATTCACACTAGAATCATCACAGGTAATATTATATATGTAGTTCATAATTATGTTAAAAAGTTACGGTTTTAAAGTTTTAAAAATGTAGTTTTAGAGTGTTCAATAAATGTTCATCCTGTTCGGCCCGTGACCTAAGGTGTGTTTTGGATTTTGGCCCCCCGTGCAATTGAGTTTGACACTCCTGACCAAGATTATTATAATTCATTTATTATTATAAATGAAAATGTCTTAACAGAAACTTTTTTTCTTGGTGGTACTTATAATTTTAAGCAACAAAATCTCTTTGACATAACAGCTTCAAACATTCAAACCCGCATTTTGAGTCTGTTGGACTGTTTTTATCATCGTGGTTAAATAAAGTGTGTCATTTTAATTTATTCAGGTAATGTTTGGAGTGCTGTCAGAACAGAACAAGAAGGGAAACAGACCAAGTTTGCCTGACATTGAGGTTTTACTACCCGATCGACTTCATCCCATTTTATTAACAACATCTTGTTCATGTCTGAGGTTTTAGACCAATGCTGCTGCAACTTGATCTTTTACAACCCTCCTAGAAACACTGCTCTCTCCATACTGTAACCAGGCAGTCAACAATTGGCTTAAAATAATAAAACAAGCAGCCTACAACCAGGCTCCAAATCTTAGGCTGGCAGAAAACTGTCTTAGACAAGTCAGTAAACACTTAACAGTCATTTTAGAAAATGAAGAAAGCAGTGACAACTACTGGGGTCTGTTACAGGAAGTAACAAATCACTGAACCAGCCTGTAAGCAGTCAGTAACAGGTAAATGATCAACCTGTTTTCAATACAATGTCAGTTACAGGACAGAATCTGGGTTGGTGTTACAACAAAAAAAGCGCCGGTATCAACTTGTAAACAGTCGGTTATTAGAACAATTGCTGGCATGGTTAACCCCAATAACCAGTCAATAACGAGTCACGTGACTACCCTAAAAACAGCCATTTAGCGTTCGATCACCAAACTCTAAGCAGTCCAATAACCAGCCTGTAAACAGTCAGTTAATAAAATACAAAAACAAAACAGTCAGTAGGAGCTCAGCTGTTAGCATGTTAGCTTTCAGGCTAACAGTTGACCATTGGGCTTCCCGCGCACTAAGCTCGGGGTCAGACGGGGTTTCTGCTCCGGTTCGATCTGTGTCCATCTATTCAGCCTGGTACCGTCCGAACTGTGAGTCTACATGAGAAGCTGTTTTTGTTTTCCCTCTCCTTTTAGTCGCTTACCTAAAACTCCCCGTCCACAGCCGCCATTTTCGACTTCCTGTCACATGCTGCACGACGTAACGACGTCCTTCTGACGTCATGCTCGCTCGCCTGTCATTTCGTTTTGGGTCTCTGAACATGGACATCTTGGCAGAGGCGGGTAAAATGGACAAAAAATGTTCTTGAGCTAAAATAGATTTACTTTCATATATTTTTTATTAAAAAAACAGTCCTTCGACCGACCATTTAATCAAGAGTAAAAATATAAATGATGTTAAAACTGACAGCAAAAATGTGGTTCTAGAGACTGATACTGAGGAACTCCTGTGAGCTGGTGTGTCTGCATGTTTTTTAAATTCCATCACCCTAGTTGCAGCTAATTACCTGGATCAGGTGTGTCCAGCCAATCAGAACATACCAGAGCAAAGCATGCAAGGCTGCAGCCCCCCTGGACAGGTAAACAAATAATTTGTGAAAATTCTGATGCTGTGGCTTCAAAGGCTCAGTGTGTGTATTTAATTTAACTTGCGGCGCTCTGACTGGGACTGTGCAAGAGAGCATCACCTTAAAGATGACCAGAGTCAACCAGTTCAAAAGGTCAGAATCAATCACTTGGCTGGTTTCTCTCCTGTAAAGGTTTATTTCAGAGTCCATGCTTTGGTCAGGGTCTGTGTGGATAACTGCTCCTTCAGAGAGAAATGTTTTAGCAGTAGACTACGGGTCATCTAACCTGCTAACAAACCAAGGAATCAGGGAAAATGTGTTTTAATCACTGGGACCTGCTACAGTACAGGTAGGTGTTTAAGATGCTCAGGAGAGTGAAACTTTTACTGAAAATGTCATTTAACTCACTAGGTTGAAGAAGATTTACTTTCCCCTCTAAACAGATCAATTCCAATGTACCAACAGCTGTCATGGCTACAGGTGTATAAAGGCTTTTTCCAGGTATACAGAATGCCACCACAAACATGAGAAAGACATAGTGAACTCCAGCGTGGTTCTGTGACAGGATGCTCCTGTTTTCAGCCAGATTACTTAATATTCATCAGTTTTCTATATTTTTTTCCCCCAATCAAAGTGGAAGTGATTGGGGGGCTCACCAACACAGTCACAAAAAGGTAAAATGAGTAAAAGGACAGAAGATGATCTGTGGATGAAGAGGTCACCAGAGTTCATCAGCGCAGACCTCTCTGTGGCCTTCAGCGTGCCTCTCATGCGTGTCAAAGTCAAGGCCCGGGGGCCGGATCTGGCCCTCCAGGTAATCCTATCCGGCCCTCCAGATGGTTTTATTTTATTGTTTTTAATGGAAAGACGTTATTTTGCGCTTATTTCTAACTTGTATAATTTTGACAAAATATATTTTTAAGTAAAATATTGGAAGTCATTTAAGGTTTAAGTTGATTTATTCTGGAATAATATTCCTGCCTTTTTATTATTCATAAAGTTACGGTTTTCAAGTTTTAAAAATTGTCATTCTGATAGCTTTTTGGACTATTTTGGCATTTATTAAGATTTGTGTTTTGGAGTTTAGCTAATATTTCAGCTACATGCTAGCTGTTTTGGCTAACCTAAGTTTTTTTTTTTCTAGTTTTTTAGGCTAATTTGGCATTTAGGTAATATTTTAGCTGGCTATCAGCTTCAGTGTTTTCAGATATCGATTTCAACATCTTCAGCTATCAGCACTAGCATCTTCAGCGGCCAAATTCAGCTTACAGCATTCACACTAGCATTATCGCAGGTAAAACTATATATCTAGTTCATAATTATGTTAAAAAGTTATGTTTTTAAAATTTTAGTTTTAGAGTGTACAATAAATGTTTATCCCTGACCTAAGGTGCGTTTTAGATTTTAGCCCCCTTGAGTTTGACACCCCTGATGTAACGGCATCATGAATTGAGTTCTGACCAATCAACCTTACCAACCGCTGTAAAGTGCTCTTGCAGCCGTGGAAAGCACAGATGGGCTCTGAAGCAGTTAAGATATGATCTCTGGAATGAGGAATCACGTCTCCATGTAGAAATGTGAGGCATGAGTCTGGGTTTGATGGTTGGCAGGAGACTGGTTTTATCTGACAGAAATGTGACAAGTAGGGTAGAGAGGAGATCATGGTGGAGGAATGGCCTCTCCTTGTTCCAACATGACTGAAAATCAGTGCACAAAGAAGATGGACATGGATGAGAGAACTCTCTAGAACCCCGACTTCAACTTGACAGATTACTTTTGGGGTCAATCAGAGTGAAGACCATGAGTCAGAGCTTCTCACCCGATGAACCGTTGGAATCGGACAGAATCGATCCTCAAACAACGGCCCGCGGGCCACATCTGGCCTGGCCCCCTGAACAATATCAGAGACCAATGATTTTTTTAGACCCATGTGACTTTTTATTCCAGCTTTCTGCAGTCTGTGCCCCTGTGATATATTATTATAAATTTTGTCAAACTTAACTCATTTTCTATGAAGTTTTGAACTTTGAGAGTTTAAACAAAATAGAAAAGTGTGAAAATCTTCATGTTTGTTTGAGAAAAGTGGATAAAGTGTGTAGTGTTTCACATCTGTAGTCCTAATTCCCGGATTTCACCTTTATGAGTAACTTTCAAAATGTAATTCCGCGATAAACGAGGGAACACAGTTCTGGTCTGCAACCTTTAACAGTAAGAGAGCCATTTGGGCTCTTTTTCTACTGATCAAAACATAGAAGGAGCTGCATACTTTTACTTTAGCCTTTAAGAAATTTGGATTTGCATTTGTGATCTTTTTTTTTTATAATAAATATGAATTATCTCTATTTTTCCGCACGAAAAAAAGCTGGAGGTAGCATTAAGCAAACAAGACGTCTTCAGGTTAACAGGGATGTAAAATCCTTCATAGTTTATCATTTATTCATTTGTGCACCTCAGCCATCAATTTATAAATTTAATTTAAATTAAATAAACACCAATCAAGTAGTCCTTACTTTAAAACGTGCAATTTTATTGTAATTTTTGCTGATTCTGACGGTCAACATGACTAGATCAGCAGTCTCCATGACTTATTTTATGTTTGACCAAGGAGCCATCATGGAGAGATAAAAGAACCACATGTGGATCTGGAGCCGCAGGTTGCAGATCTCTGGACTTGTTGCAGCAGAAAACAAAAGCATTAGACTTTTTCATTAACTATTTCATTTAAAATGGTTGTTTTTCACTTTCTGGGTTTTTTCTGTGAACTTCTCAGAAAGGGTTATTAATATTTTGAAATTTGTGACTTTCTGGAAAAGCAGAAATGCTCCTCTTTAGACACACCCTGCCATTTTTACACCTCTTCTGTTAGCTATAAACCGACCCCAGCCCCACGTCAGGGAAGAAAGCAGTTATCTGGCCCCCACAAGAAAAAGTTTGGGGACCTGTGATCTAGAAGAAGACAGATGATCAATAAACTCCTAAACTGTGAAGAGGTCAAGCTGTTATTGCTGCCCAGGCAAAAGCTTTTATGTTTATGTTTATGACATCTAAACATTGCGTAGGAAGGTAGATGAGAGAACACTTGCAGTGTTTTTTTAGAGCTTTGTAGATCTGTTTTTTATTGGATCTAGAACAGAAGAAGTTGGTGCCTCATCTCTGAAGGACCCAGACTGATCCGTTTTACTGACTTGTTTACTGAATCATGAGCACAGCAGAGGTCAGTCGAGCCTCGGCTCTGGAATTTCTTCAAGCAGAAAACTGTTTTTTAAACGTGTCTAAAGCAGGAGACTTTAGCCGATCTTTCTCAGCTCAGCAATTACTGGAAATTGGACAGTAAAATGATACCCTGGGTCTTAAATCAACCTGTGTGAAGAAGCCCAGCAGAAGGATATGCATTGAATCTGTTCTCAGCGTTTCTTCACTGGAAGGTCTACATTGGTCTACATTGTTAAAGTCTGCAGGTTATAACACTATTCAAGGCGACCCCTGGCCTTACAGATCATGTATCTACAGCTCCTGTGCTCCTTACTTGACCTTGATTCAATCAGAAAAGCAAAAACTCTTCTTGATGATTTCTGCTGGATCTCGTAGATCATAGATCAGTGATTTGATGGTCAATCCACTTCATTTTGAACACGCCCAACGGGTTCATCAGCCTCACATTTGACCTTCAGCAGAAAAAGCCCAGTGTTCATTTCTGTTCTGTACGTTTTCAGTAACGGTACATTTGTCACCATCCCTTCATCTCCCACAGTTCGGTCCAATACCAGAACAGAACCTGACAACGGAAGCAGGACACATTGGGCCCAATGGTTAGCCATCTTTATTATGAATGATATCGGACCAGTTTAAACAGCTGTTACATGGTGCTTTTAGGCCACTGCAGTCCCGCTCTGTGTCCTGACCCGGTCCGGGCAACCAATGCGCTGTTGGCCGCCATAGACGCGTGGTTCTGGGCCCGTCCAGGAGTTCGAGCCTCCTTCTCCAGCTTCTCCTGGTCTAGCTGGATAAGTGAGGCCCCACCAAACTCGGGCTGGCGGAGAGCTTGTGTTCTAGTGTGGCTGGGCCCAGCAGTGGGACAGGGGACATGTATGGGAGGTTCTGACTGACCCAAACACATTCTTCCCACCAATGATTAACATGAAGTGCCAATCAAAACAATTTAGGTAAGCGAGTGAAGGAGGAAAAGAAAAGCAGAGGTGGCCCGAGTCATGCAGCAGACAAAGTGAAGGTTGTGTTCTGAGAGGAACCGTGGATGTTCGGAGGAAACCCGCTGGGTCGAGGCGGGTCTCTCAGAACACCTGGGAGCTCCTGGCAGCAGCTTCTCTCACCTGGACTTCAGATGAAAGGAGCCTGATCAGGGATGGAACTGAAAGCTTCTACTCATCAAAATACAGAGCGGACCTGAAAAGAGAAGGTTCTGAACGGAGGAGCAGAACCGGTTCCGTCTAGCTGAGCGGCGTGTTCCCTTGCACCTGTTTCCGTTTGTGGCCTTTAGAGAGCAGAAAGTTGGAAATGGCCTGGAGGTCAAAGAGGACGAGGGGGAGGCTGCCTGACCCACAGGCAGTCCTCAATGGGAGGCGAGGCCCGGCCAGGGAGGGGACAGGGGAGGGGTCGGGGCGGGGGAGGGTGGGCTCTGAGCGCATCATGTGATCAGTCCAGTGGCCGCTTCTCGCCGTGTTTCTTTGTAAACTCCTCGGCATTCTTCAAGAACTTCTTACGGTCCTTTGAGTATTCTTCTGCCAGGTCGGCCCTCAGAGGGTGCTCGGGCTGCGGGTCGTTGACCAGAGCGATGAGGGACTGGATCACTGCAACACAAACAGAACCCCAATCAGAACCACAAACAGTCCACACTCAGCTGCTGGTGCTCATTGATGAGTCGCTCAGGTAAGGTGAGCCTGAAGAACATTTAAACAGCAACAATGACCCCCTTTCTGCTGTTCAGAACCAGAAGGGTTCTGGTTCTGGAAGGCAGAACAGGGGTTTAGACTTTCCTCTGGATGAACTGGAATACCTGGAGCCTGAGAAGCAGCAAACCCGAACAGCTAAGTGTGTAAAATAAATGAATAATGCTTTTTTGCATTTATTGTGAGAATGCTTAGTAAGCATTCACACTCTAGTGATCCTCCTGCTCCTGTCTGTACGTTCTTCCTAAAACTCAGTCACACTTTCAGAGATTTCAGCAATCTTAGTATCAAAACGTTCAGCTCGCTCAGGACATTACTGCTTGTATTTTTGGTATTCAGACATTTTTTGAAAAAGTTTTTGAAATATTGATCAAAATATGCCCCATAGAAAATGAACGAGAAATTGCTCAAATCTTTCAAAAACTTGTAAGCCTCTGCATAGTTTCAGATAGACACAATTCAAATCTTTAAAATGTTTGACAACTTTTAAGGTAACTTGGAGTTTAGCTTATATTTTAGCAAAATGCTAACAGTTTTTGGCTAGTTTAGACAAAATGATAAAATATTGGCCAAATTAGAAATTTTATTCAGTTATTTGAGAATAATGAAGAGTTTAGCTAATATTTAGCATCATGCTAACAGTTTTGGCTAACTTAGACATTTTTTTCCAAATTTTTAGGCTTATTTAGCATTTAGCTGATATTTTGGCAAGCTTTCGGTTCAGTTTCAGCATCTTCAGCCGCCACATTTAGTCTACAGCATTCACACTAGTGTCGTCACAGGCAATGCTTGATATCTAGTAAAAAAAAAAATGGAGTTGAGCTTTATTTTAGCAACATGCTAACGTTTTTGGCTAATTTGATATCTACTGAGGTTTTTATAGGCCAATTTAGAGTTTAGCTTCCATTTCAGCAACATGCAAAAGTTTTTGACTAATTTAGTTTACTGAGGAATGTTCGGCTATTTTGGAGTTTAGCTAGTATTTAAGCAACGAGCTAGCTTTTTTTTGAATAATTCGGCATTTACTAAGGTTTTTGGACTGATTTGGAGTTTAGCTCATATTTAAGCAACACATTACATTTTTTTGCAAAATTGGCATGCATTATGGATTTTTAATTTTTCAGAAACTTAGGTGAACTTCAGAGCTTTTTCATAGCTCTTTCGTGGAATTTCCAGTCTTTTAGCAAATTTAACATTTTGCAAATAGCTTTTGCATTTTTAGCAAATCCCTGCAGCATCTTCAGTGACTACTTTCAGCAAAAAAGCATTGACAATAGTATTATCGCAGGTAGTGTAACTTTTCTATTTTTTTTTTTAAATCCCCAAAACACAAGGATGACAGGGACTTTCTGTGGACACAAGATTTATATTCATGTTAAAATAAGTAAATAAATCAGATTTTTTCAAAATAAAGGAAATAGTTTTATTTTTTCCCCCAGTTTACATGATGGCGTTAAATTATCAGTTTGGTAAATTTAAACTTAAGGTTTCATTTCATGCATATTCTTCTTAGATCTGCAAAATAAAAGCACCAGTGGAGTGAACAAAAAGTGGTATATAGCATAGACTTGTATAACACTTTATACCTTCTTGGAAGACCCAAAGCGGTTTACAGTCACAGTCCCATTCACCTATAAACACACATTCACACACTGATGGCGGCTCCTCTGCAGAACGCTGGTACCAACCCAAAACCACGTGGAGTTCAGTGTATTGTCCAAACAACACTTCGGAACGGGGGCGGGCAGAGCGGAAACCAAACCTGCGATCTTCCGATCAGAGGTCGACCACTTAACCCCTGCACCATAGCAAAGGTAGAGTAAAACTGTACTATATCAAACAATTCATACACTTCTCAAATCCAGTAAACTGATTTTTATCGGGTTAAAACCAGTTTTGTTGCACAGAGATTTTCTCTGTTTTTGTTCAGTACAGGATCACTCTAAGAATGAAAATGAAGCGGGCGTTGTCTCCTAACACACCGTCAAGCACAGAGCAAAATAAAAGAGAGTGACTGGCAGAACCCAGAGACAGATCTTTGTGTTTGTCTGCTTTGATTTTGACTTCTGGGAGAACATTCGTCACCGTGTTCTGACACCACCGTGATGCTCTCTGTCATCTTTGCTTTTAGGATGTTTACCGACATCTCTTATCTTGTGTGTGGATTTGAAGGAGGGTTCTGTCTGCCACTCAGTCACATGCTGGCTGCATGTGCAGAGAAAACACGTCAGATTTTGCTCTTCAAACAGCAACAAAAGTCTTTTCCTTGACCTGGTTTAAAGAATTTTAGCAGCTGTTTTTAAGACTTTTGAAAAGTCTTCAAATTTAGGACTAAAGCACAAATGCAGTCATTGAGTTAGATGATATATCTGCACTTTGATGTTCCCAGGATCACTGGACTCAATGCTTAAACACAAGTGGAGTGAGTGGATGGTGGGTGGTCTAGCAGCGCCCTTGTTGGATGCATAGTTCTAGTAAACCTTGTTAGGTTGTATTTAGCTCAACATGCAGGGATTCAGGAGTTTAGCTTCACAGTGATCAGAATAGCTTCAACCAGCTGATATTCTGATCCTGTGTGACACCCATGTGCAGACACTCCTGTTGATGCTTCACACCTCCATTCCTGAACGTGACAGAACTACTGCCAACTGCATATAAGAACTGGACTGAGTGAAGAACCTGCTGGCTCCAAAAGGTCAAAATCCCAAAGACTTCTATTAAAAAAAACTATATTTGTCAGAATAACCATTCTTGCTTACCTTTTACCTTTTATTAACATGTTCTTGATTATCCTCTTTTTGCTTCACAGTATCTTTTTTCTTAAGTGCAACTTACGCAAATTATAGACTGACAAATTAGATCCCAGACAGCAAGGCCAACTGGACCCCAAATGGTGAAAGGGGGCAGAAAATCTGGCCCCGATTGGGTTTGTCTTATGTTTGCCCACATTGTCTTAAGTGGGACTCAGTGGGTAGCTCGCTACAACAGAACTTGCAAGCTCGCTACAGCGGAGCTTGCTAGCTCGATACAGCGGAACTCGCTAGCATGTTACAGAGGAGCTCGCTAGCATGCTACATGAGAACTCGCTAGCATGGTACATGAGAACTCGCTAGCATGCTACAGTGGAGCTCGCTAGCATGCTACAGTGGAGCTCGCTAGCATGTTACAGTGGAGCTCGCTAGCATGTTACAGTGGTGCTCGCTAGCATGTTACAGTGGAGCTCGCTAGCATTGTACAGAGGAGCTCGCTAGCATGTTACAGAGGAGCTCGCTAGCATGTTACAGTGGAGCATTGCTAGCATGTTACAGTGGAGCATTGCTAGCATGTTACAGAGGAGCTCGCTAGCATGTTACAGTGGAGCTCGCTAGCATGTTACAGTGGAGCTCGCTAGCACTTACAGTGAAGCTCGCTAGCATTTTACAGTGGAGCTCGCTAGCATGCTATAGTAGAGCTCGCTAGCATGTTACAGTGGAGCTCGCTAGCATTTTACAGTGGAGCTCACTAGCATTTTATAGAGGAGCTTGCTAGCATGCTACAGTGAAGCTCGCTAGCATGTTACAGTGGAGCTCGCTAGCATGTTACAGTGGAGCTCACTAGCATTTTATAGAGGAGCTTGCTAGCATTTTACAGTGGAGCTCGCTAGCATGTTACAGTGGAGCTCGCTAGCATTTTACAGTGGAGCTTGCTAGCATTTTACAGTGGAGCTCGCTAGCATGTTACAGTGGAGCTCGCTAGCATTTTACAGTGGAGCTCACTAGCATTTTATAGAGGAGCTTGCTAGCATTTTACAGTGGAGCTTGCTAGCATTTTACAGTGGAGCTCGCTAGCATGTTACAGTGGAGCTCGCTAGCATTTTACAGTGGAGCTCGCTAGCATTTTACAGTGGAGCTAGCTAGCATGCTACAGTGGAGCTCACTATCATGATACAACGAAGCTACACACTGCGCTGTCCACTGGGCGGCTGGCTAGCGTAGTGAGCCAACCCACCGAGTTCCAGCTTAAGCCATTGTGGACAAACCCAATCAGGGCCCATATTTTCTGCCCACTTTCAAACCGTAAGGGGCCTACTTGGTCTTGCTGGCTGGGATGCTTAAATAAAAGTGGTTGGAGCCTGCGGCCAACTACGTCATCCGTTCAAAGTGTTTAAACAGATTTTGTGTAGCCCGCTCAACTGTTAGGGGCGTGGTTTTCCAACAAGCTCCCTCCTGATTTCGGAAAATGGTTGCCATAGAAACAATGACTCGGACCAATTACTGCTTACTGATGTCACTTGACTCCAACATGGCGACGTCCGTATCACTAAATATGGCGAGTGAGTTAACTTAATTTTGTGAAATCAGAGTAGGTCACTTTTTATGGATGATGTCACCCAGTCCAGTTCTCAGATACAGTCAATGCACAGAACAGACTGATCCCTTTAACACTAGAGATGTGGCAGCAGACACCTTCATAACACACGTTCTTTGACAAACTGCAACTTCTCGCCATTTACATGATCAAGGTGAAGGTTGGACTCCTCCCCCTCCTTCATCTTTAGACGCTTTTCTCAGTGTCAGAATCAACTGATTTACATTGATTGTGAATTGTTGCGTATCAGCCGTTTTTCTCCACTTCAGAATCCATCAGAATTTAGTTAATAACATCAATGGTTAAAAAGTCACAACAGCTGAGAGAACGTAAACATTGGAGCTTTTATGAGTTAGCAAAACTTAACTCCATCCCCCCTAATGTTTTTTCTTCTTTTTTGGCACCATGCTGGGCAGAGCCAAGTTCCTTGTAAATTGTATCCCACTTGAGAATTCTTGGCTCAGACAGAGGCTCCAGGCTGCTCTCTGGTGGAACCATCTTTGAGCTCACGGAGCAGAGACTTTGTCTCCAAGAGTTCCAGAGATCATTTAGATATAGATTACTGTTATTTAATCTGGGTGGTCCTGAACTGTGCTGCTATAGACTTATACTGATATATATATATATATATGATATAGAATATGTTTCAGAATGAACTTTTTGTCAGTCTGCTTTCACTCTCATCCTCTCTGGTGTCTCTGGTTATAGGAAGAGCTCTCGGATCAGAACAACTCACCTTGGTCAGTTTTGGTGGCTGGCTTCCAGTTCTCTGCACTGATCACAGGGAGGCACACTTGGCCCTTCTCGTCAATGTTGGGGTGGTAGATCTTGGTCTTGAAGGTGATTTTAGGGGGCTTAAAGGGGTACTCGGTGGGGAAAATGATCTCAATCCTAAACGCACCTTTGTCATAGGGTGGATTGTCCTGGAAGTAAACAGAGGGTTTAGGAGGTGATGCTTTACCGAGTATTGGGAGTACAGAGGAGGAGGAGCTACTCACAGGAACGATGAGACCTTGCCATGACAGCAGGTTGGATTCCTCCACCTGGATGTTCCTGAAGTTCTTCATCCCAGACCTGCGGATCTCCTCCAGTTCCTGAGAAACACGAGACAACCAGGTTCATGAAACCTAATGAAAATCCATTTTAGCCTTTGTGACCACGCCCCCCAGACCAGGTCTGCATGGTAACACTTATGTCTAGGAGACTTGCATGGTTTATCAACACACATGACCGAAGACCAGCCAATCAGGAGGAACCAGGGTCACATGGCAACACCATAAACAACACACAGGGTTGATAAGATAACTTCTGCTTTCAGACAGGAACACTCAGTGCAATTAACCAAACATCTACCAGATAAGGAGCTCTGAGGCTGAAGCTCACACAGGTGAGGGATCAGAGCCTCGCTGAGAACTGGTTAGTTCAGGGGTCGGCAACCTTTAACAGTAAAAGAGCTATTTGGGCTCATATTCTATTGATTAAAACCTAGAAATATCTTATTTTAGCCTTTATGAAATTTTGATTTTTCATTAATGACGTTTTTCTAAAAATAATAAATATTATTTTTATTTTGTGCATGAACAAAAGCAAAAATATAAGAAGAATCTAGCACCTCTCAAAATTTGATTTTTCTTTTTTTTAAACATTTGACAGAAGCTCAAATAACTCATTTTCAAAATAAAAGATGCTCTGTGCAAAACAGGATCATCTCAGTGCAGCTCTGGATAGCTAGTAACCAATGTTGTTCAGCAAAGTTTTGCTTTGCATATAAAATCTGTTCATTCTGAAGGTAGAGTTGATCAAACAAGACGTCTTCAGGTCAACAGGATGTAAAAACCTACATAGTTTATCATCTATGTGAACCTCAGACATCAGTTTAAAAAGGTAAATCTAAATTAAATAAGCGCTAATTAAGTAATTATTTTTCTTTTCTTTTTTGTTCTTTTTCCCTCTTTGTCCTCAGCAGTCTTACTCTGCTGGGTTTTGTTATTTTAGTTTGGATCTTGGTAGTCTTAGTTTTCAGGCTTTGTTTATTTGTTTTCTTTAGATAGTTTTGGTTTAGCAGGAGCTGCTGACTCTGACAGTCGACATGTCTGGATCAGCAGTCTGCATGAATTATTTTATGTTTGTCCAAGGAGCCATAATGGAGAGATAAAAGAGACACATGTGGATCTGGAGCTGCAGGTTGTAGACCTGTGGGCTAGTGAGTCAAGGGACATCACCTGTTCAATCTCTGAGTTTAAGATTTTAGGAATGTCCTAAAGACTGAAACTTGAATGGCTTTTCATTTTCTTTTACTTAACAGAGGTTGTTCTTAAACAGAACACTTTAAGGAAGATCTGACTTTTAACACTTAAAACGAGTTTCTAGAAAGATCTTTATCTGCAATATTTCTAAAATGAAGAATATCCTGTTTCTAGAAACACCTAAATGCTGCGGCAGGGTTCGTCTTTTCATCAACTGCCTGTTAAAAGAGTTTTCTTTGGTAACACAAACATTTAAAATGTGCATGTTATCTGGTAGTTTTATATTTTTTTCAGTCTGTAGGATCACCAGTCCTTTCTAGAATAACAAATACTACAGTACAAAACACAGAGCCTTCAACCAACAGGTTTCTGTTTAAGGAGCCAACTTCCTGTTTCTGTTTGGAGGGCAGACTTGAAATTGTCTCTTAATAAACTAAGGTAATTCTTCAGGTGTGCTGTTACGAACATAGACTCCTGCAGGGCTGAACTGGCTGCTCTTCCTTTCTTCATTGAAGGTCTTTGCCCTGTCTTCTTTCATTCATGAACGTTGACATCATTGTGGCCGTTGGTAACCTGTCTCTTTAGTAAAGCATGTGTTCCAGTGTTTGTTTCTGATGGCCATAACCTCTCAGACCCAAGTGGTCATACAGCCACCCTGACTCAGTCAGGCTGGAGCAAGGGGCCCTAAACTACGGCCCGCGGGTCGGATCATTTGGCCCGGCCCCCCACATACTATCAGAAACGCCGATCGAGTCCCACATAGAACGTGACTCTTGATTCCACCCTTCTGCAGTCTGAACTATGACGGGAGAGGATTCACTTTCTTTATTTCTTTATTATTCTTCCACGTTTTTTGGACGTCTATACCTCTTCAGTTCTTTCAGCTATTTAGCTCATTCAGCTATTAAAATATTCAGCTCTTTTTATGTTAGCTTTCTCGACTTTATTTTGCAGCTACTAAGGATTTATAGGCTATTTTGGGATTTGTTTTGACTAAATTAGACATTTTACCAGTTTTTTTGGGCTAATTTGGCATTTCGCTAATATTTTAGCTAGCTATCAGCTTCAACGTTTTCAGCTATTAGCTTCAGCCATTTCAGTTATCAATTTCAGCATCTTCAGTTATCAGCATTAGCATCTTTAGTGCCCCATTCACCTTGCAGCCTTCACACTAGCATTATCGCTGGTACGCTAACTTCCAACCATAACCCTGATATTTCGTATGCAACTTTTGCACATCCGCCTGCTCTGGTCACTTTATTCTCCGCCTCATTTCTTGCACATAATTGATCCTTTTTTTTATTGAAATCTTTTTATATTTTTACATATTTATTACTGTGTGTTGTATAAATTTGTCCACATTGAAAGTGAGTTGTACCTAAATTTCGTTGTAACAGCTACAATGACAATAAAGGCATTCTATTCAATTCAATGCTATATATCTAGTTATTAAAATGTGCTGGTATTATTTTTCTCTATGAAGATGACAGAAAGGAATTATTTTTAATTTGGTAGCTTTCTGGAAAACCGTGATGTTTACGTTTAGGCTGTGACAGCTGAACTTTCACTGTTAGCCTACAAACTGACCCGGCCCCACACGAGACAAGAAAACCATGATGTGACCCTCACAAGAAAAAGTTTGGGGACCCCTGGGCTGAAGGTTTGAATTATTCTTTCAGGAATAACAAGATTTTCTACACAATTTCACTATGAATGAAGGGAAACTTGCAGTGAGACCATGTGGTTTTGATTCATTATAAATGATTATTAATCAGGAAGTGCATTATTGGATAGTTTGGTGTTTATCTTGATTACTAGAAAGCCTTGAGACAACTGGTGTGAAATGGCAATTTGGAGTTGAACTGAATTAAACTAAACAGCAACAACAGCAGAGGAGATCAGCACCAGATCAGGAGGACCAGCAGAGAGGAGATCAGGAGGAACTACCAGAACAGGAGCAGATGGAGGAGAGGAGGACAGGAAGAGCTGCAGACTGCTCTGCTGTCAACACAGGAACAGGGAGAACCTCACCACACAGGAGGGAGGCTCGGATCCGGTCCAGCTTGAGACCAGAACCCTGTTATTTTACAGGAGTCATGGTGACCTCCTGAAGACCACGTGAGGAGCAGTCCAGGACCACCAAAACCGTCAGAACCACAGATCCAGATCACTGGCCCGCTGACGGCGCTGTTCCGCGCCTGACCCTTCATCACAACACCCCCCACAGTCCGGTTCCGCCGGGTCTGTCTGTAGCTTCGGTTCGGTCACAGTAGAACCGACAGGAGAGACTCCAGAACCCGCGGGATCAGCCTCCCGGCCCCTGGACCGGGTTGGACGGACGGATACGCGGAAGTGAGCCAGCCGTTGCGCAGAGCCGCAAACCGAAACTGACGCTGCGTGTCTGACGCAAAACGGAGAACCGAACCGACTCAAAACAACTGGGGCCAACCTGGACCGACCAGGACACTTCGAACCAGGTCAAGATCCCGTCTGGCTGCGTGTCCACCGAACTATGTGACGAGTTAGCTGCCGGCGGCTAGCCGACCAGAACTCGACTCAGACCAAGAACCGCTCGAACCCGACCCCTCCCCGTCACCCCCCAGACAGCTGTCTGCCTCGGGTCCACTTCGACCCTGGCCTGAACCGGCAGCGGTCCCGGACAGGCAGACTCTGGACCCGGGCCTGGAGCGTCAGATCCCGCGGATCGGGACCTCAGTCATGATCGAAACCACCACCAACGCCACCGAACCGGCTCGGTTCCTAAGAACCGAACCTAGCGCGTGCGGCGGCGACACGGGGTCTGTGGACGGTCACAAGAACCTAAACGGAACCGAACCGAAACCTTTACCTTGGCCAGCCTCCTGCTCGCCGCCATCTTGGAATTACTGTGTTCCCACAATGCACCACGGGAGGAAGAAAGCACTTTATTGTCTTTATTGACACTTTTCGGCGTTGCACACGCGCGCGCACACACAACCCTACAGAAGTTTGTGCAGCGAAACAAACTTCAACACTGTAATGATTTCTATTCATTTTAAGAGTATAACATGGAGGTTAGTGTCAGACAAAAACAATACACACCTTAGATTCAAAATACCCCCAAAATCTGCCCCATGAGGGCAGCAGGCCTCCAAAGGATCTGAGAGATCCCATCTGAGACATGACACAAACAAAAAAACTATAAACTCATGACAATAAAGAACTAAAGAGACAAATTGAAGTGCATCCTTAGCAAGCAGGTATAGATGATATAATACTATTTATTTATTATTAACAACAGGTAGAGTTAAATATTGGAGACCTACAAACTCAAAACTAAACTCCACCTTGTTTTTAGCAACTAGTCCTAACTGTTTGTTAATTATAGGTCATAGATATGACAGAACGAATCATTACATAGATACATCCATCCATCCATCCATCTTCTTGACCGCTGCTTCCCTTTCGGGGTCGCAGGGGTGCCGGAGCCTATCCCGGCTACTGAAGGGCGAAGGCGGGGTACACCCTGGACAGGTCGCCAGTCTGTCGCAGGGCCTCAATCACACACCCATTCACTCTCACATTCATACCTAGGGGCAATTTAGAGTCACCAATTAACCTATGAAGCATGTTTTTGGACGGTGGGAGCTGGAGTCCCCGGTGAAAACCCACACATGCACAGAAAGAACATGAAAACTCCACACAGAAAGGTCCCAGCTGATGTTTCTGTCTCAGATCCCCCAGCTTGGATTTGAACCGGGGCCTTTTTGCTGTGAGGCAAGAGTGCTAACCACTGCACCACCATACAGCCCTAGAAATGAATTAAAATTTAAAAAAGCAAAAAAAAAAAAAATGAAAAAAAAAATGCTGCAATACCATGTATTCTAACGAGAATTGCATTTTGAGATATTTATAACATGTTCTTATGCCATTTTCTTCCCTGATGGGGGAGATTTATGAGAAAATAAAGATCAAAATTACATTTCTGAGTATTCAAATTTTAGAGAATCGGGAGCAGAAGGAAAAATACTGCCTAAAAAAGATTGGATTTGTGACAAAAAAAACAAAGACCCCTTGCACAGCTTCAATTCGATGCATCCACTTTCAGACGAATAGATCCATGAACGTCTTTGTTTTCCTCATCTGAGCAGGAATCTGGATCTAAACTGTATCTTAACTAAACCTCCAATATTGCTCACCATCTTTGTTGGACCACTAATTAAAGGATGGGGGAGTGAGGGGTGTAAGCTAGTGGGAAAGAGTTAAAAAAAAGGGATAATGGGAAATCAGGGAAAGCTGATCCCGAGGTGAAATTCTGATGAACTCCTGCCGCTCTGTAGAAACTATGTCCTAGAAAATAACATAGTTTTTTTTTTTTTTAATTAGGCTGAAAATGGCATAATCATAGATAAAGGACCACAGGGAATTGAAAATTGATCAAAAAAGGGTTAGAGAGGGACTTTGGAGAGGATCTTTTAATGCAGGGGTGTCAAACTCAATCGCTCAAGGGACCAAAATCCAAAAACACACCTTAGGTCGTGGGTCGAACAGGATAAACATTTATTGAACACAATAAAACTACATTTTTATACTTTAAAACCGTAACCTTTTTATGAATTAGATATATAACATTACCTGTGATTATAATAGTGTAATGCAGTAAGCTGAATTTGGCTGATGAAGATGCTGAAATTGATAGCTAAAAACGCTGAAGCTAAAAAGCTGAAAACGGTGAAGTTGATAACCAGCTAAAACATTATCTAAGTGTAAAATTACCCCAAAAAACGAAATTAAAAAAAAGCATAGGTTAGCCAAAACAGCTATTATGTGGCTGGATAAATAACTAAACTTCAAAATAGCCAAAAAAAAATGAAAAGAGCCTAAATTAGCCAAAAGAGCTAGCATATAGCTGAAATATTAACCAAAGCCTAAAAAAATCTTAATAAAAATAGTCCAAAAAGATAGCTGAATGCAGGAAATTTATTCCAGAATAAATCAACCTAAACCTTAAATAACTTTCAATATTTTACTCTACAAAAAACATATTTTAGACATTAGATTTTTTCATAGTCAAAGATGAAATATATGAGAAAACCTCCTGATCCTTCAGAATCAGTCAGAAGTATCTATGCTCCAAATAATCTTGTTTTCTCTGAAACCATCTAAGTTTCTGAGATCAGTCTGTTGTCAGGACATATCATGGCTGATATTTTCCCTGAAAAAGTAAAACCTCTCTTTCCATTGAAGGACGGGTTTTCAAGACAACTCAGTTTCTGATTGGCTGATAAGTTCTTGAACCTGCCCCCTTAAAATGAAGCCATTTGTTTCTGCATGGCAACAGCTCTGGTTGTGATGATGAGCCGATGTGTCACGGGTCATAATTAACTCATAGTGTGTGTGTGATGACAACATATGTATGCTGTCACACCCACATTAAGGAATGACCCTGCTGAGACAGCTCACACAAAATATGTCTTTGAAAGATATCTAACATTTTTATAGTTTTTTTAGCTTAAAGAGGGACACATGTAAATGCCTTTGTATATTTATTTTTATTCTCCTTCTAATTACTACATTTTTTAGAGCTGGCACTGCTAGAAAATGTGCTGCTTCCTCTGGGGTTCTCGTGTCTTGTTCTTAGAGCCACAGGGTCAAGAACCGCTACAGGAAGCAGAATCTTTATTACACCCAGCAGCCAATCCGTAGAAGCCTTCTCCACAGTTTTTTCAGAGAAGAAGACGAACATAGCTTCAGATACAAATAATTTGGTGTCTATTACTCTCCTTTATACTCATGATATTTATAGTGGAGTACTTTTTTTTCTGATGAAAGATAAAGTCTTATGATAAGACTCATCTGTAGTCTTAGTTAACTCTGTAAAACATCCGGCCCTCCTGGTAATTCTGTCATTATTGCATTATTGCAGGTAATGCTACATATCTAGTTCATACTTTTGTTAAAATGTTCTCGTTATAAAGTCTTAAAAATTAGCTCCGATTTTTCCCACCAGCTCCCATGGTTTTATTATCTTCTCTTCGTCCAGGTAGCTTCATCAATCTGAAGCTGATATACTGATCAGAGTACTAACACAACACTGACCAGGACCAGAACCATCACAATTATTAAAAGTTTTCTGGGTTTTTGACCTGGTTCACAAAAGCCTAAAAGGTAGAAACAAATCTTAAAACCAGCAGCAGTTCCACTAACCAGGTTCTGTCTAAAGAGCAGGACTTTATTTAAGATCATAAATACATTACTCCTTATTTACACGAGGATTCAAGATCCTCTTTTTGTATCATTTCTGCAACATTTGTAAAAACAAGAGCATTGTTTCTCAAATCTAAAGCAGGAAACAATTCTATGCATTTATTACCCTAAAAATGTTCAACTGTAATGTCAGATTAAAAAAACAAAAAAGGATAACTATCCTTAAAAAAGTGCAGCTGATTCAAAACACTTGTAAAGATCATGGCTGGTGTTAGTTTTTCTTCTTTAGCTGTCCACTGAAATCATATTTTTAAAGTCCCACTCTGATCATCTTTTGATATGTTTGTAAAAATGTTCCCAGTGGTCTTTTTATTATTATTATACTGCTTTTAGACAAAATAAAAAAATCTGTTGTTTTCTAGGACCTGCGGTGGAACGGTGACCTGTCCACAGAGTACCAACCAGCTTTTTCTATCAGCATTTTTTTGTCTGCTCCTGATTGACAATGAATAAATGAATAAAGAGATAGGCATAAAGGCAATTTTAAGCTGAATTTTCTTAATATCCTCCATCATTAGAAAAAATGTAACAAAATCATGTTAAAAACACATAAAAACATTTTTTTATTGGCATGGGTCTTTAATGATTACTTTTAAACTATTGATGGATGTTTATAACGTAGCATAAGAACTTGGAGGTATTTTCATAAAAACTAAGCAATATAATATATATATATATATATATATATATATTTAGTGATCTTTCTTTTTTTTAAGGGGCCATCCCATGAAAAAACAACTTTTTGATCTTTTAAGTGTGTTATACCGTTCATTCTTCAGTATAAAGAACCTCAAAGCGGTATTTTGATTTGTTCACGCATTTCTCAGTTATCATCTCAACAGCAGCCCCTCCCATACCCACGAAAACGAGGGGCTCGTCACGATCTGACATCATAGAGTGAGACCGCCCCTTTCAGGAAAAATCTGCTCTGACAGCACCGCCCCCAGTCCAACACCAACACTCAATTTCTCAACGGAGTTAGCGATGATCTGCAA
>NC_050520.1:12116448-12183914 GCF_002922805.2 Oryzias melastigma
ATATATATATATATATATATATATATATATATTGTGATCTTTCTTTTCTTTAAGGGGCCATCCCATGAAAAAACAACTTTTTAAGCTTTTAAGTGTGTTATACCGTTCATTCTTCACTATGAAGAACCCCAAAGTGGTATTTTGATCCGTTCACGCAATTCTGAGTTATCCTCTCAGCAGCAGCCCCTCCCATACCCACGAAAACAAGGAGCTCCTCAGGATCTTACATCACAGAGTGAGACCGCTCCTTTCAGGAAAAATCTGCTCTGACAGCACCGCCCCCAGTCCAACACCAATAATCAATTTCTCAACGGAGTTAGCGATGATCTGCAAAAAACTTTCATTTTAGATACAGTATACTGTATATCTTCCAACTGTGACCTGTCTTCAATAAATTCCAGCTCAAACAGGTGTTTGTTACCTTAGACGCGCACCCCGGTCAGGCATAGTTGTGCAGATGCCACGTGTTTTTATTGTGAACCAGTGTAGCGGTGGCTTGGCCTACTGAAGGCAGATATATGGTATTTGCATCCATCTTTGAAGAAATTTGTACTTTTATTTTTGTGGGTGAAACCCAGACACACTGCCGGCTCTGGGATGATGTCATGAAATGGACGGCAGCCACACGCAGCGGCAGGTGGAGCTTCAGGAATTGAGTTGTTTTTTTTCTGGGTGGGAAAAAACTCATGAAAAATAACTAATATTTCATAAATAATTTGTTTTTGTAGTGTTCCAAAGGTAAAATATGATTATATATATGGATATAGTTCACACTGAAGGCTGAAGAAAATCATAGTATGGCCCCTTTAACAATAAACCAGTAAAAGCAGATAGTGGACACAGTTCATCTATGACTGAACATGTGGGACTAGCTCAGGACAGAATTTTCCTTGAAGATATCTGAATCCAGATCTTTTGATCCAACACCAAACCTGACCCGATCCTCTCCGATCACAATTGGCTAACTCCAATCCAGCTGGATTTAAATCATTAGGTCTGACCTTGAAATAACTTGTTTGGAACCAATAAACAAACATAACCCATCCATGTTCTGTCAGTAAAAGTGCTTTTATTTTAGTCCACCGAAGATACCAGCTAGCATCAACAGTGAAAGACGACTACTGTGTTATAAAAGTTATTCTGGACCTTAGAAAAACCCAGATATACTAAACCTTGGTTCTGTCCAGCCTCATTGAGTCTCTGGGTGTAAACTCCAGAGACAGCAGCATCAAAGGTCTTTAAAAGCGCACACTTGAACCTTCTCCTGGCTTAAGAGCGCTGCCACAGACGGCTCTTTGAGCACGCTCAGTTCATGCTGTCGCTCAGGTGACTGGGAGAAGTCGTCAGGTCCGTCCCCGCAGCCGCCCTCCTGCGGATGACTTGGGTAACCTGGGTGGACCATGAGCTCAGCTGTGACACACGCCCCACCGGGCGTTCCACCCATCTGCCCTGCAGCCAAGGCGAGCCGCAGCGCCCTCTGCAGGTGGGGGACGGACATGTTTTGACCCATGGTGGTCAGCCCAAGGTACGCATCAGGCCACCTGAGGACAGAAACTGCTTCACTGAACACATCTGTATTCTCTGGTACACTACACATGCACTCAAAGATCTGATTGTACACGAGAATATTTGCTTGCATGTACATTTCTGATACAGACTGTATCTGCCTGTAAATGTTCTCTGTGAATTTACCTGATCCCATTCTGTCTGAAGACGGCCATGGAGTCCAGGGCGTCCTTCTCCACCTGGCAGTAGAAGGAGTGCAGGTGCTCAGGGAGCCATTGGCAGCTGTGCAAACCCGGTTCTACTGGAACACGAGTGAACCGAATCCTATGGTCTGACATCACCTGAGCGAAGACATCACGGACCTCTGCACACAGTCATACACAAACACACAAGAGCACTGTAGTAGACTGACCATCACTATAGTATACCTGGTTCAGGAGCAACCAGAGGAAAGCTCCAACACACTTACACACAACCAGAGAAGTCCACCCCCGGATTCTGGACGTTTGGGATACTTTGATTTCATTTTAGAGTCTGCATTTATTGTAAGCAGAGCTCTTGTAGTGTTATAGGTTGTTTTAGAATCTGGTCTCCTAGTGCTTTCAAGCGGCCATACCATGAAAAATAGACTTTTTGAGCTTGTAAGTGTATTATATAAAGAACTCCAAAGCGGTATTCTGATCCGTTCACACATTTCTGAGTAATCCTCTAAAAACCTGCACTCTCAACAGCAGCCCCTCCCATACCCACAAAAACGAGAAGGTCCTTATGTGACGATGTCACCGAGAGAGACCGCCCCTTTCAGGAAGAGTCTGCACCGCCCCCAGGCTAACACAAACAAAGTTAGCAGCTCGAGTTAGCGGTGATCTGCTAGCTTCACAATTTTTTTTTTTTTTTGGTGACTGACATTTTTTAAAGCTTTATTTATAAACAACATATTCAGCAACGTGTACTTTTCGTGGTAGACATGCTGGCGAGGATGGCTCTAGGATTACTCATGAAGTGGGCGGGACCCTAAGCTATTTTTTTCAGCAACATGCAATCTGTTTTGGCTAACCTAAGTTTTTTTTTTTTCTTCAGTTTTTTTAGGCTAATTTGGTATTTAGCTAATATTTCAGTTGACTATCAGCTACAGCATTTTTAACTATCAATTTCAGTATCTTTAGCAACCAAATTCATCTTACAGCATTCACACTAGCATTATCACAGGTAATGCTATATATCTAGTTCAGAATTATGTTAAAAAGTTAAGGTTTTTAAGTTTTAAAAATGTTGTTTTAGAGTCTTCAATAAATATTTATTCGTTTCGGCCCACGATCTATTTTGTGTTTTGGATTTTGGCCCCTTGTGTGATTGAGTTCGACACCCCTGTAAAATACGATCACTTATATCAGGGTGTGAAACTCATTCACACAAGGGGCCAAAATCCAAAAGACACCTTAAATCGCGGGCTGAAAAGAATAAATATTTATTGAACGCTTTAAAACTACATTTTTAAAACTTTGAAAATGCAAGTTTTTAACACAGACCGAACCTCGGGATGCTGCCGGTACAGGTACCCTAACCCTAGCCTGTTCCACATCCAGAACCAGTACTGATTCCCGTCTGGTACCGACTCTCCAGTACTAAGTTAAGGTTAGGGTTAAGATAACGGTGCAGTCCACATCCCAGTACTGGAGCGGTACCAGTATACGGCATGAGGTTGGGGAGCCTTGATTTAATTGGATGTCAAAAAATGACGGGTTGCGGACACTGAAGACGTCAATTTTTGATGCGGAGGGATCTTTAACCATGTGTCAAAATGTGACGACTTGGGGATGAGAATGTGTTGCAATATGTTGTGCAAGATAAAATTGGACCATTAATGACACAAATATAAAATGATCTCTGATTTATATGGATGTCGTTCACTCTGAAAGACTCAAGAAAATGATGGTATGGGCTCTTTAATGTGAGACACAAAGGATTTCTCTTATGCTAAATTACTGATAAAAAGAGCTGGACTGCAAGGACAATCTGCAAAAATACTGCATACTATCTGGTTTCTATTTGAGATCCATGTGCTAGTGTCAGAAATACTGTTATTGGGATGAAACCAGGATGTAACTAAGTCACGATAATTTGCTGTCACGATGTGCTCACCTGGTAGCACGTGAACATGTTGGTGTCCGTCCATATGATCAGGCAGATGACCTGTGAGTTCCACGAAGCGTTTCACCTGGGCCCTTAACTCCATCTCCACCTGTCAACAGAAAATAAGACCGTTTACCAGCTCATGTAAAGGTGTAGCTGTCAATATGCACCTGTGGTTGGTGTGTACTCTCTCTTCTTGTGTGCCTGTGGTTAGTTTGTTCCAGCCGCTGTGATGTGATGGATGAGCACCTGACGTTTCCACCTGTGATTGACATGTACCTGCTTCATGCAGAGCTGACCACTCTCCAAGGACTGACGGAAGCCCATTTTCCCGTGAAAGAAGCCTCTCTGGTCAGTGAGGCTGGAGGACTTCTGGAGCATCTGACACACTGGAGTGCCCTCAGAGAGGTTGGCATGGAGACCAATAGGAATCTGATGTCTGGTATAAATACAGGACAAAAGTTCCAAGTATTATTTTAGAAATAAAATTAAAAACTCTGTCAAAGAGCAAAAACCATTTCAGGTTTTATCAGCAGAATCATATTTAGAATAATTTGCTTGAAATATGAAAGTATTACATAGTATGTAATAAGGTTAAGCTGCCAACTAAACTGTTACAAACTTCATGAAGGAGTCATGGCAGCTTCTAATGGTTCAACTACCAGATGCACATTCAGGATCTGAGGTGCTTGGTTTGTATTTTTCTGCATCAGTCTCTGGTAAACATGAATCCGTTGCACCAGAGTGACAGGACCCTACCTTTTAGCTAGATCTGCAGCCTCTTTAGCTGCTGCAGCGTTCACTAGGAGAGACACATTGGAGATGCCTCCTGCCAGAAAGCAGTCAACAATCCCCTGGTTCCTCCGGGGACAATAGCCAAAATCATCGCCGGTGATCACCAGCAACAACCGCGGCTGTGGCATTCTCCTGGTTTCCTGCAGCGGACACAAACACAAAGGACACAGCTGAATATTTACTATATCAAGTTCCAAACCACAGAGTGTCTCTGAGAAAGGCAGCAGGCACAACAGCCCACAATCTTCTCCACCACACGGTAGTCAGCTAATCGACTTTTAAAAAAGTCGACAACTAATTTAATATTTGATTAGTTACTTTATAATATATGGAGTCAGAGAGTAGTAAAGTGGAAAGTTATAATGGCATTCTGCTAACTTTTTGGAGTATTTTGGAATTTATTGAATTTTGTTAGGCTGTTCTGGAGTTTAGCTAATATTTCAGCTACATGCTAGCTGCTTTGGCCAATTTAGGATTTTTTCAGTTTTCTAGGCTATTTTGGAGCTAAGCTAACAATTCAGCTACATGCTAGCTGTTTTTGGCTATTTTAGATTTTTTCCAGTCTTTTAGGGTAATTTTTCATTTAGCTAATATTTCAGCTGCATGCTAGCTATTTTGGCAAACTTAGGCTTTTTTCAGTTTTTTAGGCTAATTTAGCATTTTACCTGCCTATCATCTTGAGCGTTTTCCGCTATTAGCTTCAGTGATTCCAGCTATTAACTTCAGTGTTTTTAGCTATCAATTTCAGCCTCTTCAACTATCAGTACTAGCATCTTTAGTGGCCAATTTTAGCTTGCAGCACTCACACTAGCATTATCACAGGTAATGCTAAATATCTAGTTTTAGTTAGATTAAAGCTAAGATGTGCGATTTAAATCCAATTTGCCCATGACCCGACTTGTTGACTAATTGGAAAAAAATAATTGGTGATTAGTCGACTATTAAAATAATCATTTGTGGCAGTACTACCATACAGACAGAGCCAAAACTTCTGAGCGCCCTCACCAACAAAATCACATTTTGTTTCTCCAGATCTGTTTGTACAATTGTAACACAGCAGTAAACAGACATCTTTACCATTCCAATATGGAGAACAACTTTGCGTATGCAACAAGCTGGTATGTCATCTCTAGTGATGTAACTCATTGGGTGTACCCACCAGCCCATCAAATCAAAATAAAAAGACAACAAAATTGCTTCATAACTTCACATCGAAAAATAAATCAATTATTATAAAAATATTGTTCTTTAGAATGAACACTTACTTTCAAATATGTCTGTCTAACATGGAGTCTGTAGGAAACTGATGACCACAGCCCCCCAGTGGCCTTCTAAGGTACTACAACATGTGGTGTCTTAAAAACCTGAAAATCGGAGCTTTAAAATAAATAAAAACCAGAACCGGATAGGTCTGTTTTCAGGTTAAAAGTCCGGGTTCTGGTGGGGTTCGGGTCAGCAGCTCAGATGAGGTGCCTCTGCAGACTCAGGCTGCTCACCTGCACAGATTTACCAGATTAATTTGGGTCATGGAACAGCTGACCGCTTATCTGGTTCTGGGATTATCCGAACTGACAGGTAGAAACTCCTCCCTTATCATATGTTAAGAAGCCCCACCCCCTCAAACAAACAGAACTTTTTGAATAAGAAAAAAACAGGTTCTGTCCACCCCATGGGGTCCAGGATAGGAGCAGCCGGATCCAGGTTCTGATCCAAAACAGATCTGAACAGTTGTCACTAGCTGCGACAGAAGTGGACCTGAGGTTCTGACCGGTTCAGAACTTCAGCGGAAACACTAGCAAATCATTTCTGGGCAGAGCCACTATGGAGGTTCATTTGGACCTCAGTGAACCGCTGCACACCTTGATCCACGTGGTTCTGTGGTTCCGATGGGCTGAAACACGCAGAAGTAGAGGTCCAGCATGGACGTGGATCCGCTAGAACTCGTTAGGCAGGGTTCTAAGAGTTCTGATCGGCCCGGTGTTGACAGAACCCAAGGCTGTAAGCAAACTACAGCAACATCCAGAACTGTTCGGCCGAACCTCTAAACTCGATTGGTCCGGAAGGACAAACAACAACTTACCCATGGACCCGCGCGCGCCTCTCCCGGCAGCCGTACGAACCGAAACCGGACCGGGAAACGCGCAACGGAACCGGGAAACGCGCCTTACTTCCGACAGCACGAAGGAGGAACCGAACACAGAGCACTGGCGCCCTCTGCTGGAAGAGGTGGGGAATGCGCATTTAATGACGTCAAAATCCCACAGAAAATGTTTTTTTAATCGTCTTTATTTAAATTGTATTCAGCTTAGTGGAAGCAGATTTTATTCAGGCTTTTCTCGGTGTTTCTGTAAAGAACAAAACATGAGTCTATCCAGGATTTAAGAAGGAAAAGCCACAGACTGATGAGCCTCCTAAGGCCGGATGTTCGTTTCCACGGCGACAGAAGAACCAGAGGATCGTCATGGCGCAAGGACCCCACTGACACATTAACTTGACTAACCTGCTAACTAGAAACCACTCGGCAGAAGCACATCTGACCGCGTGGTTCTCCAAGACCAGTCCGCTCCCTCACCAGAACCGGCTCGGACCCACTTTCAGGTCATAAAAAGGTCAAAGTTTCCGCTCTGTAAAGCATTAACGTAAAAACCAATCAGACCTGCTCCTCCATGTCCTGCAGCGCTCGCTTCTCGCTCATCCTGTTCAGGTAGAGGGAGGAGCCAGCAGCTGCTGAGATAAGCTGAGGGGGCGGGGTCACGTGCAAACACCTTCTCATACATTACTGAGGCAGAATCCATTGCAGACAAACAGAGTTCTTCCAGTCCTTTATTTAGTAACATGAGTCTGTAAAAACCCGGCTCCACATTGTCAGCCCGGCCCGGTCTGACGAGCTTCTGCTGAACATGACGGCTTCATGAAGGGAAAGGTCCAAAGCATCAGTCCAGAGAGTCCACCTCCCTTCTCCATAAAGTCTTTGATGAAGCCACAGCTCTGATGACCTCAATGGTGGGCGGAGCTGCAGAGGTCAGTCTAGTTATGCTCTTTGATCCACTGCTCCACCCACTGGCTCATCTGCTCCAGGTTCCTCTCCAGGTCGTCCGGACTGTTGCTGGGAAGCTGGTGGACGATGTCCTCGCTGTACGCCTCCATGGCCTCCTCCAAGATGGTCTGGAAGATCTCACACTGCACGTTGTCCTGCAGCTTCTTCCCCGTGTAACCCCTGAGACAACAAACAATTCAGAGGCGGCGTCTGGACGGGGATGAGGGGGTCTGAGGGCTGGGGGTGTGGCTCAGGTTACCTGGCTTCCAGGCGATTGTACAGCTGGGTGTTGTCCGTCCGCAGGACAAAGACGATGTGGAACCAGCGCTCAGGAAACAGGTCACAGCCATGGTACTCCACGATCACTCCCCCCTCCTCCATCTTATCCTCCAGCTCATCCACCACCTGACAAACGTACCAGCATGAACATCTGCCCAAACCCAGCCACGCCCACCCAAAGACACCCGGCTCACCCGGTCCTCATCCAGGATGGGGCATTGGTAGTCTTCATCGAAGCCGTCGTACAGCTGTCCTGTGGAGAACACAGTCAGATTCTGCTGTTTAGGTGCAGAGGACATTTAGGGGAGGGGGGTATCTCACCTTCCTGTGCCAGGTCCCCCACGTTCACAAAGGTCAGTCCAGTCCGACTGGAGAGCTCCTTCCCGAGGGTGGTTTTCCCCACACCGGGGGTCCCTGCAAACACACACTCCCTCAGCATCACTGCAGCACAGATGTCTGAACCAGAGCCTCCTCCTCATGGAGGCATTTGGAGCTCTGTACAAGCTGTTGTTTCACAGGAAACTGCGCTTTTGGAAAGTGTTTCCAACAAAACCCAAACACAACCAGATAGTGGATCCTGTGAGAAGTGTCCAGCCTCATATCGGTTTCCATCTCTTAAAACATAAATTAGTCAGATCATTGTCCTTTGACGGCTAAAAACGCCAGGTCTACTCATGTCACACCTGTTGGGTGAACTGCTTCACAGGTTGATTGATTTCCATCCGATTCCAAACCTATACTATCATCAGTGTCATTGACTGTATATGAGAACTGGACTAAGTAACTCCTCTGATTCAAAGAAGTCAAAATCCATAGACTTCTATAGAGACATAGACAGTTATTACTTAGTCATTCTGTTGGTCAGAACAACCATTTCTGCTCTGAAGCGGCTGGATGTATCAGTTTAGGACTGGCACATGGGAAATTAGGCTACATTTCTATGGGGGCGCAATCAGCCCATTCTAGAGTGAGTTCTTAGGGGAGACTCTTCACGCTACTGCCCACCTGTAACGTCACAGGGGGCCTGTGCCGGCCCCCAGCCCAAATAAGACACAGGGTTGTGTCAGGAAGGACATCCAGAATAAAACTCACAGACAAACTAAATGTATGAATCAGTGAAAGCTGCTTTACTGAGGACACGCCTGATGGATGTGCTGAAGTGTGAACAGACCATTCTCGCTGATACCTTTTCCGAACATGTTCTGGATCTTCCTCTTTTGTTTTTCATGATGCTCTCCATTGCAAATTCTATTTAAGTTCAGATGTCTCAATAAAAATATGTGGTCTCACCTCAAACGTTCTAAACATTTGATATGTTCTCCCGAGCTTGCTTTCAGTAGGTGTGGCCTTCCAACACGTTCACTCCTGATTGGTCAGAATGGTTGCCATATAAATATTGGTCAGACTGACTCGTACCAATCACAGCGCGCTGACGATTTCTAGCTCCAACATGGCGTCTCTATCAGGGGAAAAAATTCCTACTGAATCAACTTAATTTGATTGGAGCCAGAAGTAAGTCGTGTTTGTTCATTTGGTCCAGTGCTTTTATACAGTTCAGTTATAAAGTAGGGGCAGTGAGGGGGGAAGGGCCGAACTCCCCAGGTCACATTTGATGACCTAAACTGTTTATGGACAGCATGCTCATTTGATTGATTTCACGTCAACCTTCTGGATATTGACCCCGCCCTGGTTGAACATACACCAGGTGATCCCCACTGATGTGAGCGATGAAGAGTCATGGCCTCCATGTGATGATGAGGAGGGGGTGACGAAGACGATCTTCCAATATACACTTCTGTCAGGGTTCTGTTCAGTGACCAGCTGGCTTCTATACTCGCTGCAGCAGGACCAGACTGTACAGGTCTGGGTCAAAGGTCACAGGTGATGGAGCACGTGACAGAAACAATCCCCTAAGGCCTGGGGTTAATTGTGACTAACGTGGTTGACCCCGCGGTAGGGAGTTGACTCCTCGGTAGGGAGTGGACTCGGTTCCCTTTCAGAACTTGGTGAAAGAGATTCCTGTCTTTAGATGTTCTGATAGTATTTCTCCCGAACTGGACCACGAGGTTCTAGTTAAAGAGACGGATGCAGCACCCACTGATCCCGGTGTAACACCTGAACCAAACCCAACAGAGACTGGGAAAGGCACAGAGCCATTTCGGAACCAGAGTTTGGACTTACCCGTCAGCAGAATGTTTGGCCGCTTCACCATCCTGTCACCTTAGACGACAGAACCCACCTGAACAGCACACCAGCTTTTCTCAGGGTCACGTGGTCTCTTTATAGAGAGAATCCCGAACAACAACAGAGTTCTGCTCAGAAAAGGATTCTGGATGCGAACAACAAACACGAGGAGAACCCCGGACGCCGCGCGCGTGCTCTTATTTCTGTTTTTGATTGACGGTCAGCCATCAGCGGGCTACGTTCTACTGCCCCCTGGTGGATGGAGTTCAGGATGACGCCCATGGAGGAAAACAAAATTAAGTTTCTGCTTGCATGAAAACCTGTTTGCATGAAGTCTCGTTTCTACGAGGATCTATTTGTGTGAAGATATGCACATTTATGATTCTGCCTGATTAAGGTTTTATTTGTGTTTTCCATGAGGTTCTGTTGTAAAAGACCATGTGCCAATGGCTCATACAGATCTACTTGTGTGATCTTCTGTTTGTCTGTGGTTCTGTTTGCACGAGGTTCTGTTGTGAAGTTGAGAATCATGTTCAGTTTAACAATCTGATTCTCCGGTTCTGTTGTGGAGAAACAAAGTCTTAGCTGCAGAGTGAGGTGGAATAAGAAATAGAACAGTAATATAAAACAGGTCTTGAAGTTCTGGTCCTGATTTCCTTTTTTGGAGCTTGAAGCTGCTGGATCGGTGATCTCTGACATCATTCATGGAGTTTTGAACAGTGAAGGTGGAGTTCTGATACTGATCATTTATATGTGTGAATATTTAAGCTCTAATAAAATTAAAATAGCTGCACGTACACATTTATAAAAGATTTCACTTATCTATTGTTGACAGGAACAGAACATAACACAGAAAACCTTTGAAACAGTTTTTGTTTGTATGTGCGGTTAAATGTAAAGTCTTCATTAACTTATGAGTTATTCAGCAAAAGTTCACATCTGAAATCCTCCAGAGGCCAACGAAAGAACTAGAATATTTGTGTTGGAATTTTGTTTATTATTATTTATTGAACTTTAGAAAAATACAGTACAAAAAGTAGCATTATTAAAATACAATACAAGAACATAGTATTAATCCAAATAAAAGTCACAATTATTCTTAACTTTTGAAATTCTTAACTGTTGTAAACAAGAACATAAGTAGTGTACTTTTTTCAGTGTGGTGGCTTGTAATAAAGGGAACGGAACCTGGGGGCTCGTCGTGGACACGTGACTCGGTGTTTGCCGCCAGCTGCCGCTTCGCGTCACTTTTACATTAGAAACTGACGATTTACGGCAGCTTCCTGTGTACTGGTCGAAGGGGCTGAACCAGAGTTTTAAACAGAACCGAACGAGGCCTGTCCCCCAAGTGTGGTCCAAAAAATCAAAGCGAACCTGGTCCGGAGGACAAAGCAGACCCAGCGGGCCGAACCGGTCCGGGTTTGGTGAAGAATCTCTGAGCAAAACCACTGTTGTGTGCGCGTGCGTCTTTCGCATTGGTGCTCTGTGCTTTCCCAAAGCTGAGTCCGGTCCGGATTGGACCGGCACGGAGTATGGACCTTCTACCTGAGGGATCCAGAACCGCTGCGAGCACGGTGAGTTCACCCGTGTGACGTAATGAATAACTACAGAAGAGCTTGTACCCGTCCAGAATCAGAATGGTTTCTTCCAACAGTTGATAGTTTTTGTACTCTTCATTTCTAAAAGGTTTGATCCGTTTTTAATAAAATGTGTTGAATTTGAACCACTGAAATGACAAGTATGGTGACAGCGGAGAACATCAGATCTCCATCACCGACTCTGAAGGATCTTAAAGCCATCATCTTCTCACTCAGAGAAGTGGACAGTGATGTCTTCATCACAGAGGAGTCCAGGACCTCCTCCTGCTCCTCAGAACCTCCTCCCGCTCCTCAGAACCTCCTCCCGCTCCTCAGAACCTCGTCCCGCTCCTCAGAACCGGGTTTAGAACTTTAGATCAGTTAGCTCTGGAAGCTGCAGAGGAGTGGAGCGTCACTGGTGATTTGGTTTGAGTTTTGAATTAATCCAGACCCGATCCCCACATTGAAAATTGCAAACTTGATCGATCAGCTATATGAATGATTTATTTGAAGGTAATTTCTGATATTTTTCAGGCCAAAAATTGCTTTTAGTGAGTTTTAATGAAATAATTCCTTATTTTGTTATTGAAAGTTCTACCTTTTTGGTAAAACATTGGATGAAAAGTGGTCCATGAAATGATATTTTATCAAGTAGAGTTGAATTTTACTTATTAATCTAAACAGATTCAAGCCCTTAATTGGCAGTGAACCCCAGCCTTCGTGATGTTCTGTGCAGGAAGTTGATCCGTGGTTCTTCACAGGTGAAGCGCTGGGTGGAGCCGTCCTTCATTGAGCTGTCAGGAGGAAGCTTTGACCCGTTATTTCAGTCCAAAGCTGACACGAAGAGGCCAAGGAAGCGGAAAGGGGCGACCTTCAACTCTCCACGGTTGGAGTGCGGTCGCGGGGCGCAGGATGAGTCGTGGGTGGACAGGTATTCGCCGCAGTCGCTGGTGAGCACTCCTGAACTTCATATCAACATAATGGGAGGAGTTGATCGTCTCAGTCTGCAGGGTAGTGGTCATGAAGCTGTTCTTTTTGCAGTTTTTGTTTGAAGACACACTCTGGTGGCCAGGCGTTTGGTGCATTTCCTCTTCCTGTTTCTGACAGGAAGCATTCAGAGTTTCACGTGAAACCAGAACCCAGTTCTGTGGGGTCCAGCCGGCCTTTCTAAGGACTCACTCTGTGTTTGTTCAGGCTGAACTTGCCGTCCACAAGAAGAAGGTGGAAGAAGTGCAGACCTGGATGAACGCTCACAGGTCCAAGGTTAGTTCTAGTCCCAGAAGTTGGATGAACAAGTCAGAATGGGAAGAACCAGGACAGAAGAAGATTTGATTCAGAGAGAACCTGGTCCTCCATCAAGAAACTGCTCCTGTGAGGCTGGAGAGTGAGGTCCAACCCTCTGGGGATCTTTTGCAGGGCGGCATTCTGATTCTGACTGGACCGTCCGGCAGCGGGAAGACGGCCACGGTCCGGGTTCTGTGTCAGGAGCTGGGCTTCAAAGTTCAGGAGTGGACCAACCCCTCAAATGTGGAACCATACAGCAGCTGGCAGACCGGTAAGGTCCTCCTGCAGAGGAGGACACGTGAACGCCATTATGTGACCTTGTATGAGGTCAAATCAGAATCTCATGAATTGAATGAAAACAATGATTTGAACAAAACAAATGTAAAGTGGAAATATATACATTTTAACTTGAAAAAATATTGAAAAAATTAAACGTTAATTTAAAAAACAATAAATGTAAAACTGTTACCAAATGTAAAAAATGTTGATTTGTAACAGCTGCTTTTCTGTATTTAAATTCTTTTAATTATTTCTCTCCTTCACTTTCAGTCAATTTATAGTTTCAATTCAGAACTTTTAGTTTTCAGTATTGAGCTTCATTTTGTGTGGGGCTTTAAGCCTGTTGGCTATCAGGACATGATTGACATCGGGTGACAGCGGTTCTGATGACGTCATTTCTGCTCCAAGACAGCACCTATCGTCGCCGTCTGTCGCTCCTCTGATGTACCACAACATTGTCTGTAGTACTGCACAGATGATGATTTTGAGTGGGAACGACATCACAGTAACTTCTATCACCCCATGTCAATCAGGTCCTGGTAGCCAATAGGATTAAAACTGTGCCCCCACTTCAATTGGAGATCACCCGTAAAAACAAAAGCAAAGAAGGAGAGAAATGAAAAGACAAAAGTTGAAAATACAAAACAGCAGCTTTTACAAATGCACTGTATTTTTCATTTGGTAACAGAGATTTATACATATATATATTTTTTCAAATCAAGTTTCAAAATTACATTTTTATTAGATATTAAATATTTATTTTTTAATGCGTACCTTTCATATTTTTCAAATGTTATTACTGTTTTAAATGTAGAATCTAGTTTTTCATTCATTTGAATCCGATTCTGATTTGACCCCGTGACCTTCATCCAAACAGAACTCTTGGTCTTCAGAGCCCTCAGTCCTTCTATTCTGTTCATTTCAGGGCTGAAGTGCAGCTATAGAGAGTGTAGTGTTCTGCAGCTGCACCAAGAACTGGTCTGGAAAATCCTTACATGTAGAGTTAACCCTGGAAAATAATCAGTTTATCAAGAAATACAACTTCTAAAACACAAAAGCAGATCTGCTGTTCAAACGGCCTTCTGGCCCAGTCTGTATTGCAGATGTATAATGTGTTTATGTCAACCACATGTATATCATTAGCTGCTGTTGTCTGTTAAATGTCAACTTGTTTCACACTGAATAATTAATTTAACACTGTGATATTATTTTTGGTATAAATTCTAATTATGACACAATTAAGAGTTAAAAAACATTCCCACCTTCACACAAAGTGTGGCAAGAATATGTGGGCGTGGCTCATCCTTCATCCTCTTCTTCATCAGCTGACTGGAGGATTGATGGGCTCTCCTACACCTCCCAGGTGACGCAGTTCCGGGAGTTCCTCCTCCGAGCCTACAAGTACAGCTGCCTGAACATGGCTGGAGATGGAGGAGCTGCAGACAGCAAGCTCATCCTGGTGGAGGTACGCGCAGCTGCAGATGCTTTTATTCCACAAACAAACGTTGGACCTTTCATTCAGAGAATCTTCTGTGAAAATACTCTGATGAAATTTACACAGATGACTGGATTCTAGTGTCAGATGTCACAATCCTTCACATTATGACTGAGGCTTTAACTCAAATTGAGAGGGAGAACTTGCATAGACTTTTATGAGGCTTCATAGCTCCACCCCCTCCTTCCTGGTGTGTGTTTTGTGTGTAAAGTGGAGCTCCAGACTTCTCACATCTGCTCATTTTCTCAGGATTTTCCCAACCAGTTCTATCGGGAGCCCAGCAGCCTGCACGAGCTCCTGAGGTAAGACCTGCAGCAGCGCCGCTCCGAGCCGCCGCTCTGGAACCATCATCACGGCCAACCCTCATCAACTGTCAGCCGTGTAACTAGAACTCTAGTCCCACCGTGCTGCATAGCTGAAAGCATTAAAGCTGAAAACTAAAATAAAAAACCAAAAAAAAAACAGGTTAGCCAAAACAGCTGGCATGTAGCTGCAGAAATATTACCTAAACTTCAAAACAACCTAAAAAACTTTAAAAAGCCTAAATCAGCCAAACCAGCTAGCATGTAGCTGAAATATTAGCTAAACTCCTAAATAGCCTAAAAAATCTTAGTAAATGCCAAAATAGTCCAAAAAGCTAGTAGAATGCCAATTGTTAAAAACTTTTAAACTGAAACTTTTAAACAAAATTATGAATAATAAAAAGGCCGGAATGTTATTCCAGAATAAATCAACTTAAACATTAAATAACTTTCAATATTTTACTCTCCATAAAAGTATATTTTGTCAAAATTATACAAGTTAGAAATAAGAGCAAGATAACATCAGGCCGTTAATAACAATAAAATAAAATAATCTGGAGGGCCAGATCCGGCCCCCGGGCCTTGACTTTGACACGTGCTCTATAGCCACCGACTGCGCAGGAAAATCTGCAGTTTAAAACAATGTCTAACACTCAGAAAGGGCAGCATTTTGTGAAATATTTTGGCTTTATAACTGCATTACATCACCAGATAAAAAAAATGATGTCACTTATTATGAAATCGTTTGTATGATTTAGTTTATTTGACAAAAGTGTGAGTTTGTGTTGTCATACAGAAGAGAATGTTTCTCTATCCTCTTAATTTAATGGCTCATCGTTTTTGTCTTTGACCATTGGAGTGATTTAGATTTAAAAAAAAATCCAAATGTTGTATTTAGAATAGAATAGAAAATACTTTATTAATCCCTTTGGAAGTCCTCAGGGAAATTTATTTGAAAATGTATTAATGATCAGAGATTCAAAGGTTAAACTGCTGTCACTTCCTGATGGTCAGCAGAGATACTGTGTAGATTCTTGTCGTCTTCTGAACTGAAATATGAAATGATGCTGTGGAGAGCTGCTGTTTCCCTGCCCTCTTCTCCTAAACCTTTTCCTGTGTCTACAGGCGCTTTGTGAGGGTCGCTCGCTGCCCCCTGGTGTTCGTCGTGTCAGAGTCCGTAAGTGGAGACGGCAGCGTACGCTCGCTTTTCCCTCGAGAGATCCAGGAGGAGCTTCACATCAGCTGCATCAGGTTTAAACCACAAACAAGCAGACATAGACCTCATTGCTGCTGCGCAGACAGTCTGCAGAGAGAACTGCAGAGAGACAGGTCTGCAGACAGGCATGCCCACAGAGAGAACTGCAGACACACTTTAAGACAGCCTTGCAGACAGACGGCTGTGCATGCAGACAGACCGATATGCACGCAGACGCTATGGATGCAAACCAACGGCTACACATGGAGACAGATGGCTGTGCAGGCAGATGGACGCTATGGATGCAGAAAGACATCTATGCATGCAGACAGACGGCTATGTATGCAGACAGATCTGCAAACAGACATAAAAGTCCCACTTGGTGTGATTGTTAATATTTAGTTTCTTTTTCTCCTTTAATCTTTTGCACTGAACTTGTTAGCTTCAATCATTTTAGAATTATGTGTTTTTTAGCTTTGGGTTGGGGTTGATAACAGGGTTCTGTTGGACCCTGAGCAGCAGATCGGGTTCTGAATATGTAGACTTACAAAGTGCTTTTTGTGGTTTTCCTGCAGCTTTAACCCCGTGGCTCCCACCTCCATGATGAAGGTCCTGGGAAGCATCTCAGCCCAAGAGGCGGTGAAGGTGAGTTGTTTGTGAGAGAGGAACCGCTTTGAACCGCTCGTCTCCATCATTTCATCTCTTTGTTCCTCTGAGCAGAGCGGCGGCCGGACGAGCGTCCCGGTCCAGGCAGAGCTGGAGGCTCTGTGCTCGGGGAGCGCCGGCGATGTGCGCAGTGCCATCAACAGTCTGCAGTTCTTCTGTCTGCTAGGTGAAGGCCGCCACGAGCACACGGGACAAACAGAAGGACATTCCCTCTGGACTGACGTCATTCCTGTCACCTTTCAGGCTCCTCTGTGAACTCAGGAGTGTCCAGAACCAAAAAGGACAGACCGGCACCAGGAAGGAGAGGAGGCTCCAGGAGCAACCAGAAGACGAAGAAGACGAAGCCTGTGAAGGATCAGGAGGAGGAGCAAGCCATTGGAGGGAAAGACGCAGCTCTGTTCCTGTTCAGAGCTCTGGGGAAAATCCTGCACTGCAAACGTGAGTCCAGACCCGTTTCAGCCCGGTTCTGTACCACCCCTGAGGCTTCAGAACTGCTGGGCTAAAACATGAAATATGTTACTCTCCATAAAAATATATTTTGTCAAAATTATACAAGTTAGAAATCAGCACAACATAATATCGGGTCATTAATAATAATAAAATAAAATGATCTGGAGGGCCGGAACCGGCCCCGCGGCCTTGACTTTGACACATGCATTAGAGGGAATTTTGACGGATCTGAGCAGCACGTCGCTCAAACGGATTCTGCGCTCATCTTTCATTCATCACTGTGATATCATCCACAGGAGGCGGTCACGAGGCGGTTCCGAGTCCCGCCTTACCGCCTCACCTGCTGCATCACTTCAGAGAGGATCTGCTGGTGGAGCCAGAGGTAACAGGATCCAGACGCTGAGTTAGTGTGGTTACTATGGCGATGGTGACACTGTTGATGATCGTAGTCAACCACGAAGTTGATTACAGTGTCAACTTACGGTGACTGTTGACATTATTATTGTTTGCCCTGATACTTTTAATGATGATGTTGGCGATAATAAAGAGCAGAATCACTGTGACGATGACGCTGGTTATGAGGAGAAATACGATACAGATGTTGATGAAAATGAGATTTTTGGACGATGAAGATCTTCTTGATGAGGATTTAGACGTTCACAGTAGTGCTGGGCGATATGGAACAAATTGTAGATCATGATGTAGATTATTATATATCACGATAAAGTACATTTTTAATTATTCCCTGAAAAAAAAATTGACAAAATGTCATTTCTTCCTTTTCTCTGACTTTATTTTTTTTTCTAGTAAACTGTAACTGAAACGTTAGACTTTTTTAAAAAGCACAATAGTTTCAAGTTTGCACTAAATTCAGCAATAAAAATAAGCAAAAACAATGGAAGAGAAGAGAAATGGCACAACAGACACTTTTTTTTTATTGCCCACATGATATGTACCGTCATATCGCCCAGCACTACTTCACAGTGTTGTCAATGACATTGAAAATGCACGACTGTGGTAGTGATGGTGTTGATGCGGATTCTTGGAGTTTCCCAGCTCTGTTTCCTGTTTCAGGCGGTTGTGGAGCGCTCACACGTGTCTGCAGAGATGTTCAACCTTTACCTGCATCAGAACTACCTGGACTTCTTCTCTGAGGTGGAGGACGTGGAGAGAGCCAGCGAGTACCTGTCAGATGCCGACCTGCTGACTGCTGATTGGACGGTTAGTCTTTAACGTCAGGTCTCTGTAGAGCCTTTTCACGTGACGTCACACAAAACGGCGAGTGTGCAGAGTGACTTCCGGTTTACGGGTGTAGAAAGACAAAGCTGACAGCTGAACACTGTTTAACACAGTTTCATGTAAATAATGAATGGTAATCTTACCAATTGTAACGTACATTTGTACAATAGTTCTTTATAAACCTCCTCCCTGGTTTTATTGGTCTCAGATCAAATGTCAGTATTCCTCCTGCAGAATGCTCCACAGCTGCTTCCCCAAAATCCTCTGGATGATATTAAACCAGTCGTGGATTATTTCTCGGTCATAGTTAGATGAAGGTTGCAGAACCTTCACTGAATGCTGATTTTTGATCATGAAGGTCATTCAAATTTTATTCTTCTAATTGATGCTAATGCTAACGCTAGCTTTCCACGACGCAGATGAGACGTAGATCTGCAGAAGATCTTTTCTGTCCAGTTGATTACATTTCTGTGTTCACAGAATCACTAAAAACAGACTAAAGTTAGACAATTTCAATGTGTCTGACAATAAAGAAAAACTAATAACTGTTTTATTTTCTGACGTAGCTCCTCTTTGCTGTTGATCATAACTGTGTCTGATCCTGCAGGATAATAAAGATAAACAAGGATCAAAAATCATTTAAAACCATCAAAAATATATATAAGGAAATGATTATTCACAGTAATTTTCTCAATGCGTACAGCCTGAGTTAAACTTTTGTCTTGGCTGCTCTTATTTTGAAAGCTGAAAATATGTGGCTTCATAAAATATTTGCTGTTCCACTTGGTAAACATTTTCTATTTTTACAATTACCCTTTAAAATACCCTGAAAACAAACATATCTTATTACAACAACTACATTTAGCCTTGGGTGCAGTTAAAACACATACGACTAATGAGAAGCAATGTTCTTGGCTGCTCCTTTCTACATGTGACCAGCATGAATTTCCATTAGTTTTTGCGCTTAAAATACGTAAATATCATCAAGCAAAATAGAACCTGTTAGAATAATATCTGCTCAGATTAAAGTTCCATATCTTCAATAAAACCTCAAATTTTGAAGGATTATTCAAATTTGTATTTATATTTGAGAACGATCTAAGACAGGAAAGGAAAATACAGTTCAGCAGGACATTCATAAAATAAATACTGTACATTTTTCTGTTGAAATTGGTAAGGTTACCTTTTATTATTTATGTAAAATTGTGTTAAACAGTGTTCAGCTGTTAGCTTTGCCGTTCTAAACCCGTAAACCAGAAGTCAGTATTCACATTTCGGGCCCTGTCGTCGTTTGTCTGACGTCACCGTGAGAAGAGTCTGTTGTCTCTGTTTGTGGAGGTCCAACAGTTTTGGCTTTCTCCTGCAGAACCGCATCATCATGAGAGATTACAGTTCTTCAGTGGCCGTCAGGGGGATCCTGCACTCCCACTCCCACCAGGTCTCTGTGGGATTTAGACCCCTACACAAACCCGACTGGCTACGGGTCAGCACCAAGGTGAGTCAGGCTTGACATCAAAGTCTTTCTAAGCTCTTTAATTCTGCAGCTGTTGTGATAAGGAGTCGGGCTCTTCATGAGAACATCCTGCAGGTTCTAGTTGGATCTCGGGTCTGCACTTAGATTTGATTGCAAACTTTGTTGAGCCTGATGCTGACATCACATCCTCTGCTAGTGCACCATGTTCTGGATGAACGGTGATGAAGCCCCTGCCGTTTCTTGCAGCATCGGGAAAACTGCCTGACAGCGCGTCATCTCTTCAGAGACTTCTGTCTTCCTGCAGCCTGCCTGCAGGTGGAGTTGCTGCCATACCTGGCCAAGCTCACCAACCCCATGAGGAACCACAGTAAGAACACACAGACTCTACTGAAGCAGCTCCATGAATCACTGAGAACCTCCATCACTATCTGACAGTTCAACATTAGAAGGATCCCAGCAGCTGCATGAACATCCTCAGAGATCATATAGGTGGATCTGTCATGGAGGGGCCCATCTGAGCTTCTCCTGCTCATTCTGCAGGTTTGAGCATCACCTCAGTTAAAAACTCTTCGTCTGTCTCTCAGCACAGATCACCTTTATCCAGGAAGTGGGTCAGATGCCACTGAGGAAACACCCTTCCAGGTACAACACCTCACCTTTTCCCTGACTGATCTTCTCTGTAGGATGACGATCAACCAGCGCTTAGACTGTTCTGAGAAACAGACACTGAAATCTGAGCAGCAGGGTGGGCGGAGCTTATGCAGACTGAACTCAGATGAAGCAGAAAGTTTCTGCAGCCTCAGGAGTTTCCTGTCGACATCTCCACTTCTCTGCGATGAAGCTCCGCCCACTTATGCCTGAACTGTGTATCAGATGTTCATTGAGGTCTTCAGGAGGTTGAACCACCATCAAACTGACCTCCTGCTGGTGGAATGTTGGTTCTTCACTGAGCTTCTTCCTGTTTTTTTCCCCTCTTCGTCTGGTTTGTGTGCAGGCTGAAGTTAGAGACACTGACAGATAAAGAGACGGCCCCGGAGGAGGAAGATGAGAAAGAAGATGGAGGTCTGGAAGAAGGTCAGGACCAAACTGAGGAGGCTCTGACAGCCAGTCAGCCCAAACCGACCACCAGCCGAGCTCTTCTGGAGGACGAGGAAGTGACAATAGAAGAGTATTCCAGTGACTGACTGTGGGCCTGCTGGTCTGGACTGGTCCTGACTGAGAACTCTGAGTGTTCACAGACAGTCAACCTGTGTGGTTGGAGCGTAGCAGTAGTGCTGGCCCTGTGCAGCTGCGCTGCTAAGTCGGCGTTCGGCCCGGCTCTCTTCCATCACGTCAGACATGGAGAACCCCTGATGGAAATGTTCTCTGCTCTGACGCTCTTTCTTCTGCAGGTTTCTCCACAAGCTTTCAGCTCTGCAGTTCACCACATTGGTGTGTAGCTGGTAATTCCTGAGGAACTCGATGCTTCCTCAGAGATGTGGTTGTTCAGAAAGTTCAATAAAAAGTTCGACTGTTTTAGAGCTTCTCACTTTGTTAGGTCCTGCTCAGAAGTCCATTTATCTGTGTTACAGAAGGCGGTCCCAGACCCTTAATTCAGTTGATCCAACTCCTCAGATGGGAGGACCAGATTCCAGAACAGCTGAGAGAAATCTCTAGTCCAACATTTTTAGAGTGAAGCATCCAGAGGGTGGAGGGAAGGAGCTGTGTGCCTTCTTTGTCTTCTCCTGGAAGCTGTAGAGTGCTCCGTAAAGGAAGGAGACCATAAATCAGTAGGAAGAGGGCCGTAGATTTAGTTTATCAGTCACTGAGTCTGCAAGCTGTCCCTCTTAAAAAAGCTGAGTTTGGTCTGAAAAGAAAAATATACAAGATTTGTATTAATTTGTATTATGGAGCAGAAAATACAGATTTGATCAAAGACTGATAAAATTATAATAACAGGGGATTTTAATATTCATTTGGACGACTCTAATGACTGTCTTGGAAATGCATTTGCGGCTTTATTAGAAAATGTTGGTTTCACGCAAAATGTAAATCAACCTACTCACTGTCACAAGCACACCCTGGACCTTGTTTTAACTAATGGAGTTGAGATTAGCCAGCTGAATGTCCTTCCTCATAACCCCATACTCTCAGATCATTTTCTAATTACCTTTCAGTTTAAATTAGAAAATGCTACTGCTCCTATAAATAAGAAAGAGCTTAAAAGATCATTATCCGACCGTTCTGTATCTGAATTTAAACTAACAGTCCAACCAATGTTTAGTAACATGTTAGATAAATATCCTCAGAGCACTTTAAGCCCCGTTGATAATGAGCAGTTTGTCAATGATACCATGCAAGCCCTCAGAGGAACACTTGATGCTGTTGCCCCTCTGAAACTCAAGCTTGTTAGACAAAACAGAGTAGCACCATGGTTTAACGCTGAAACACGTTCCCTAAAACAAATAACTCGTAAATTAGAAAGAAAATGGCGCCGTTCTGGCTCAGAGCACTCTCTGAATGCTTGGAAATGCAGCCTCTTAAGTTATAAAAAATCCCTGCGTAAAGCGAGAACTCAATATTACTCAACTTTAATAGCAGAAAATGCAAATAATCCAAGATTTCTCTTTAGTACTATAGCCAGGCTGACCAGCAGCCACAGCTCGGTTGAACCACATATTCCTGCTACTATCAGCTCTGAAGATTTCCTTCAATTCTTTGATAATAAAATCTCAAATATTAGACAGAAGCTAAATGTGGTTATTCCCACTATCGACCCAAAGCAGGCAGAAGTCGTAGAAATAAAGGCATCCATAGAAACGTCTGTAACATTAGACTGCTTTACTGCTGTCGACCAAGCAGAAATAGCATCAGTTATTACGTCTTCTAAAACCTCCACTTGTCTCTTAGACCCAATCCCCACTAAACTTTTTAAAGAAATCTTCCCCCTTATTAGTGAATCCATATTAACCATAATAAATACCTCTCTAGAGACTGGTTATGTGCCTTTTAAATATGCAGTTGTATAGATATATAGAATTACCTGAGATAATGCTAATGCGAATGCTGTAAGCTGAATTTGGGCGCTGAAGATGCTGAAATTAATAGCTGAAAACACTGAGGCTAAATTTTTTGCAAATGACAGATTAGCCTAAAAACTACAAAACAAACAAACAAAAAATTTAAGTTATCCTAAACAGCTAGCATGTAGACCAAAAAATAGCTAAGCTTCAAAATAGTCTAAAAAAACTGAAAACGAAGTCTAAATTAACCAAAACAGCTAGCATGAAGCTGAAATATAAGCTAAACTCAAATATAGCCTACATAAATCTTAGTAAAGGTACTGTTTAGCTATTTTTTTAGCTACACGCTAGCTGTTTTGGCTAACCTACATTTTTTTCTGTAGTATTTAATGCTAATTTTAATATTTTAGCTTCATCGTTTTCAGCTATTAACTTGCATTAATGTGGTGATGGAATATGTGTTGTTTTTCCCACATTCATGTGTGTTTTTTTTAGTTTTTTCCTATCATTCAAACACCACATGAACTCAACATTTCTGTAAGTTTACGTTTTTCCCTGAGGGACATCAACCTATTAGTGCATTGGCTGTAAAATGAGAGCAAAAGCCACAAATTTTGAAATGAAAACTCATAAATGTTCTGTCTTAAAGGAATCTTAAATCAAATGAAACCAAGATTTTCATACAGATTCCATGTTGTTTGTCCTATGAGGTGGATTACTAAAACTCTTAACACATCTACTTATGGTCTGGCCATATGTTTGAAGTCAAGTATTGAAAATGTAAAAAAAAGTGAACTAAATCTGTTCAAAAGGACATGGGATATACCAAGGACCCATGCAACATATTGAAGATCATGTCAAATCACCCGTTGATAGTGCTCTGAAGTTACAAAAGAAATCTAATTAAGTGTACCACAAGTATACTTTGTCTAAAAAAGTGAGGCATTACTTGAAGTTACTTAACATAAACTATAATTTATTGTAAACATAAAATGTTCCAATTTAGTCAGAAGACGTATTCAGTTAGTATACTTCTTACAGTATACGCTCTAAAGTATACTTGCTGTACTTAATAAATAAAACTTGAAGTGTACTACCACCCTGTCATTAATGGAGGAGGACTTCAGTTCTTGATTGGAGAAACATTCCTGATGCCATGCAAACATGATTGTTGACAGCTTTGTGCTCCTGCTTCTCCTTCCTCTCCATGATTTATTAAGCGTGTATGCAGAGACAACAGTAACCGAGACAGCAGCCTAAATATTTCATGAAGGATCCAGTATCATCAGGTGATGCAGCTTCTCTGTTTATCACTGGAATGTGTTTTTATGCATCATTGTAGGAATCAGATCAATGCTGTAGGAAACCTTTAAAGCAGCAGCTTGAATGACATTTCTTGGTGAAGATGTCATCAAGCAGCAGCTGTTCACCACCAGCATGAGGAGTCAGCTCTGATTCCATGACGGCGCCTCTGTCACCTGAGGAGCACGGCTGTGACGCTGCAGTTCTGAGCGCCCGTCATTCTGCCGCTGAGCTGCCTCAAACACACCATGGAGAACTTCTGGATGTACCAGGTGGAGAAGTTGGAGGAGGAACAAGCCAAGCAGAGGCAGGACGCTGATCCACAGGATCAGAATGAGGTGGGATTGACGGGAACTCAGAGATGCTGTATTTTGGGAATACTGCAGCAGCTTGGAGAAAACTGCCAAAATATTTGTTTTTAGTGATAAAAAATAATTTCAAATATAAATAGTGAATGCATAATTCATTAAAAAATGGTTTGATCAACTCAATAAAACTAACTGAATAGACAAAAATGTTTTATCAGTATTGTTAAATTAATTTGTGAATGTTTCATTAATCAAGCAGATGCAAATTATTAATAGTATATATATTTATGTTCTTAATAACTGTCTTAAATATGTTTAATTTATTGGTTATTTAAAATAATGTTTAGAGTTGTTGATGGTTTCTCTTCCATCATGAAATTTCTTCAGCTGTCATTGTTTGTGGGCGGAGCTTATGTTAATCTCAGGAACTACTAACTGGTTTAAATCACTTAATGTTGTATTAAGTTAATTGTGATTTATTATTTTACATCATTCAATATAAACTAGAGATATTGTTATTTATACGAGTGCTTTTCCTATTTGGTCTGAATTTTAAAGAAATATGTAAAAGTTTTTATTGATAATAATGAATGAGAAGAAAAAATAGCTTTATTAGTTTAATATTTATGACCCCAAAAATTAAGACAATAATAAAGATAGCCCCCCAAAAAAACATTGAGCATGTAATAGCAGGTATTTCTACCATTTGCTGCAGTGACAGGCTGGTAGCAGCGTCCCATCTCCTCTCTAGACTCATGATGATCTTCTAAGGCGCTCCACTCTTCACGAGTTCTACATGCAGTTCTGCAGGTCACTCGGGGTGAGGTCCAATCTTCTAGTCTGCGCTTCAGCCGGTCCCAGACATGCTCTATGGGGTTCAGGTCAGAGGTCATTGCTGGTCAAAACTATATGAGGAACTTCCACTACTTGAAGTCCAGCTGAGACAATTCTGACACCATATGATGGAGTGTTATCACCAGTGAACTATTGCAGTGCATCTTCTGCAACCGTTCATGGTGGTGTCTTGGTGTCAGTGGATTCTCCTGCATTTCAGTCAAAGTGGTGGAATGGATTGTGAATGGTTTGTCTATGAACCCTGGTCCCCTCACATCTGGTAATCAGCCTGCAGCTGTGTGGATTTTCTAACCATGTCTGAGGTCAGAGGTCCTCAGGTTCTGGTCCTGGTTGTAGTCCATCACTCGTCCACTCCTGGTCAGTAGTTCTATGTCTGGATGAAAGTCTGCTGATGATACTTTGAGACTCACAAAGTTCACCTGCAACACTTGACTGTCTATGACCAACATGAAGATGCCAAGACCAGGTGGAGCTGCTCATCTGTTCACCGATGTCATCTGTTCATGAATGACTGACTGACAAAATCAGCTTCTATAGCCTAAATGAAGAGTGTCTATCACCACCATGCAATTGTCTCCATATCCTGAAAATCTGTAAAGTCAAACAAACATTGTCTTAAGATATCCACTGAGTTTTTCACAATACTCCTAACTTATTGTGAGTGGTGTTGGATCCTTTATAACTGTTAGCCTCCCTAACCTGAGTCCTCATACATCGTAGATTACAATGCCTGGATTTGCGCTGCACTTCTACTAACCCGTTGTTCTGAAGAAACCTATTTCTGTCCCATGTTTTGGAAAGGTCAAACCAAAAAAGAAAAAATACTCCAGATCATATTAGACCACATTCAAACAGACTAAATCCCCTCAGAGTGGACCACCAAATCAGATCTGGTTAAAGCTGGTGTAATTATGGCCTGTCATGTTGGCAACAACCACAAAAAGACTTGTTTCAGGTCAGCCCAAACTAAGCAGTTCAGACGGTAGTCATAACAACAGGTCTTCCAGCAGCTCGGTCTGTATCTGTGGAGCTTTTGTGGACCTGAGCTCAGACTGACCATCCCCGTTCATGTAATGAGTTTTTCTCTCACTGTGCAGCCCCCACGTCTGGACTCACCCCCTCCTCCAGGAGCAGAGATGTCCAGCAGACTCCTGCTGCAGGATGACAACCTGGAAGCGTCTGCCTCCAGTAAAGAGGTTAGTTCTGCAGGAATTAGACCCTTCCTGAACATCAGGATGACCCTCTGTATTGTTTTAACCCTTCACTTCTTCTTTTGTAGTCCAGGAAAATCCCACCGACCTTTCCTGCATACGTGGAGGGTGAGTACGGACCATGAACGCAGACGACAGCAGACCTGCATGAACCGCGGTTCATGGAGGATCTGCAGCAGTAATCTGCCACAGAGATCCATGAACCTCAGAGTGTTTTAGGTTTACAGAAGCTTTCTCTGGTGGATCCACTCCTCCAGGAGTGATGAGAAAATTCAGATTTTCCTCCAGCTGCTTTATTTAATATTAGTGGAGCTTCATGCTGATGGTTGGATTTTTATCCATGATGGTTCCACAAGATCATTCATTCATTCTGCCTCCTGTTCAGAACAGACTATGGGTAGCAGGTTCATGTACTTTAGTCTGATTGCTTCAGCCTCTGTCGTGTGACCATTACCATACAGTGATGGAAGCAGCTGACACATTTGAAAAAGCAGCAGCTGATGGTAGCAGACTAGAATAAATGACATCAGACTGGAGCAGCGCTGACCTCTAGGCGTTTTCACACCACCATATCACCTGTGTTTGTTCCTGCATCCTCAGGTTCTGTCTGCCATCTCCCAGAGACGGTGCAGTAATGACATCATCTTCTCCACTGTTCAGTTCCAGGCCCGTGTGACCCAGAAGACCTGATCAGTGGGATTCTGTTTGCAGCCATCTACCGGGGCTCCACCCCCTTGCTGTCAGAAAAGACGCCGTCCCGGAGCGTCCGGACGAAGCAGGCAGAGGAGGCTGTGAACCGCATCAAGGTGAGGCCCGTGCACGTGTGCCTGGTCTCCTAAATGCTCACATGCTCAGTAATCTTCATTAACCACAGCTGAGGAGACACTTAAACCTCAGATCATCACCATCTTCACTCACAGCCGCTGGACAACCAGCTACAGTCTCCCAGCAGTAGAAGAAACTTAAATGTCTGAAATGTCTTTCTTCTGGACCTAAAGACATTGTGGGTCCAGTTAGGGACTGTCTGATGAAAAACAGCTTTACGGAACCTGTTACTGCAGAATACTTTCATTCATCCAGTTCAGCACGGTCAGAATCCCTTTGAGTTCTGTCAGACACAGTTCGGTCCAAAGAAAGTGAGGGTGCCACACAGGAGTCCACTTGGTGTCAGAAACTTAAACATTTACTAAATAAACTTAAACATGACAAAACCTAATCAGAGAATCATGACAGTACCCCTCCCCAAAAAGGCAGATCCCAGATGCCCAGAACACCCAAGAGGAGGGGACCCTTAAAAGCAAAATAAAAGTCCAGAAAAGTCCTGATGTGAGGGGTAACGGAACCCCTCCTCAGGAACAGACGTGAAGAGGAGCCGTCCCAATGACTCTTCCCAGGGACAAGACACAGGAAGGGGAGAAGTCCCGGCAACTCTCATCCAGAACAGGAAATTTAGCCAAAGGGGATGAGCGATAACCAATCCTCAAGGACAGGGAACGCAAAAGAGTGGTGCAGATGACCCTTGTCAGGAACTGACACATGAAGAGGGGCAGCCCCCGTCAGTTTTTTTTGCATGTCTGTCTTTTTTTGGCCTGTTTTTTTTATATATTTTGTTTGCCTGTTGTTGTTTTTTTTTTGCCTTTTTGTTTTCTTTTTTTTTTGGCTTTTCTAGTCTGCCTTTTATTTGGCTTTTTTTTGCCTTTTTGCCTGTCTTTCTTTTTGTCTTTTTTTGCCTGTCCCTTTTCTCCTTTTTTGGCTGCCTTTTCTGTCTGTCTTTGTTTGCCTCTCTTTGCCTGTCTTTTTTGCCTGTCTTTCTTTGTGTATTTTTTTTACCTGTCTTTCTTGTGCTTTTTTTGCCTGTCTTTTTTCCCTTTTGTGAATCTCTTTTTTTCTTGCTTTTTTTAACTTTTTTTTTTGTTGTTTTGTTATTATTGCCTGCCTTTTATTTGGTGCTTTTTGTCTATCTTTCTGTGTGCCTTTTTTGCCTCTCCTTTTTTTTCCCTTTTTGCCTCTCTTTATTTTTTGCCCTTTTGTAACTTTTTTTTTTGCCTTTTTTCACCTGCCTTTTTTTGTCTTTTTTTGTTTGCCTCTTTTTGTCTTTCTTTTTTTTTGCCAGTCTTTTTTTGCCACAGGAACATAAATCTTGAAGGATGGTCCTGACAAGTCCCCCTCAGGAACGGATTCGGTGAACGTTGTATGAGATGACTTGAGATTACTGTAGGAAACCCCATCAGGCATGGCGTGAACTGCAGTAACAGAGAACCTTGCCACTGCAGAAAAAGTTATCCTGCAGGGTCCAAGGAGGTCAGGTCATTCTGTCAGGGATTGTGGTGACAGACCCAAACGCAGGAGAAAAGACTTAGTGGCGGAATCTTAAACATTTACTAAATAATCTTAAACATGACAAAACCATTAAATAACAAAACCAGAAGAGACTAGAATCATGACACTTTTAAATTCCAGTGTTTGTCTGCTTAGTCCGACCATGTCTCTGTGCCAACATGTTTCTGCAGGTCGGTAAAGCGTCTCAGATGGAGGTGGACCTCTTCATCTCCACGCAGAGGGTCAAAGTGCTGAACACAGATTCTCAGGTACTTGCTTAAACACAAAACCCACCCAGTTAAACGGAGTACAGCCTGCTGAATATGGATGAGTCGAGAAGTTACACCTGTGCCGCCATCTTCCTGTGCTCGCAGGAAACCGTGATGGACCAGCCCTTACGGAGCGTGGTATACATCGCAGACATCGGGAATGTGGTGGTTCTGATGGTCCGAAGAAGGCCGCCTCAGCTCGACTCTCAGGAGTCCCAGGAAGCTCCGGATCCAGGAGAAGATGGCAAGAGTCCGTCCAGGATGACGTGTCACGTGTTTGAATCCGAGGACGTAAGAACCACAGAACTATGAAGCCTCTGTCAGGAAATATTGCCTCAATTTCACCAGAACTTCAAAGGGTGACAGACAGTGTCTGACAGGCACATGAGCTGCTGAGGAGTTTCAATGATTCTGGGGTCACCACAAGTTCTGGGACTGAAGCATCATAATAGAGAGAAGCTCCTCTGGTTCTGGTTCTAGTTTTCTTCTTGTGTACTTTTCTGTTTGTGGACCAGGCCCAGATGATCGCCCAGTCCATTGGGCAGGCCTTTAGTGTGGCGTACCAGGAGTTCCTGCGGGTCAGCGGCATCAATCCCCGAGACCTGAGCCAGAGGGAGTACAGTGACATGCTGAGCTCCCCAGACATGTACAACGAAGACCTGGTCCACTTCTCCAAGTCTGAGAACAGCAGGGCTGTAAGTAGACCTAATCTCACCTTTTCAGTGACTCCGAAAACTCTGAAGCAACGTTCATGTCCACCTCAGCAACGTGCATACAAGCAAGCACTTCCAGTGAAAAGTCTATGCAAACGTGAAAATGTAGATTTCAGCCTTCCAACTCTCGTGTCCATGTGTAGCTAGGCACACTTTAAGACTGTTTTCAGCTCTACATTCAATACACGTTAAAAGTTAAAAGTAAACCAGTTGAACTTTGAGCAATTAGGGCAAGGGTGTCAAACTCAATCGCTCAACGGGCCAAAATCCAAACGTTCCTTAGGGCGCGGGCCAAACAGTTATTGGACATTCTGAAACTAAATTTTAAAACTTTAAAAATGTAACTTTTTAACATAATGATGAACTGGATATATAGCATTACCTGTGATAATGCTAGTGTGAATGCTGTAAGCTGAATTTGGCTGCTGAAGATTCTGTTGCTGGTAGCTTAAGATATTTAAATTGATGGCTATAAACGCTAAAGCTGATAGCTGAAAAAGTTGAAGCTAATAGCCAGCTAAAATATTAGCTAACTAGCCTAAAAAAAGAGAAAAAAGGTGCAGGCTAGCCAAAACAGCGAGCATGTCGCTGAAATATTTGCTAAACTCTAAAATAGCCTAAAAAGCTAAAAAAAAAAAAAAGCCTAAATTAGGCAAAACAGCTGAAATTTAGTTGAAATATTGGCCTAACTCCAAAATAGCCTAAAAAGCTAAACAAAAAGCCTAAAATAGCCAAAACAGCTAGCATGTAAATATTATCCTTAAAAAATTAAAAAGAAAACTCTAAATTAGTCAAAAGTTTTGACTCAAAACACCTGGCATCTAGCTGAAATATTCGTCTAACTACCATCAGTACAAGATTGGGCCATTAATAACAATAAAATAAAATGATCTGGAGGGCCGGATAGAATTACCTGTAGGGCTGGATCCGACCCCCGGGCCTTGGGTCTGAGACATGTGAATTAGGGACTCAGATTTTGTAGGGGTGGTGTCCCTTTTACTTCACAGAAGTGGCAACCGTTTAAAAATTGATCATGAATTATTATTATTAAATTGATAGCTGTGGTTTGTGCCTGGCTGGAGCTCTATGAAAGTAAGTCTTTCTTATATATTAAATTGGAGATTCACCAGATTTGCACTGCTTTGACATTTTGCACAAAGACTCTTTCAACTGTAGGTAAATAATAGAAAAAGAAGAAGAAAAAGAAGCTCCTCCCTGTCTGTCCAGTGTGAGCATGCCATTTGTATGTTCAAGAACCTGAGTTCTTGAACATCACATGTCCAGTGTGAACGTAGCATTCAAGCGGTTCCAGGTATTTTCTGGACTACAAACCTCCTGTCTGTATTGTTGTGGACCATCAGATGTTGGATGAGACCACCTGAAGCTGCTGCTGTCCGTCTGTGAGCTCAGGTGTCCATAGAGAAGGAGAGGGGTGAGATTCTGGGGTTGGCCATCGTGGAGAGTGGGTGGGGCTCCATCCTGCCCACCGCCATCATCGCCAACATGATGCACGGAGGTCCGGCTGAGAGGTCTGGAAAGCTGAACACTGGAGACCAGATCATGTCCGTCAATGGAACCAGCTTGGTGGGATTGCCGCTGTCCAGCTGCCAGAACATCATAAAGGTGAGTCCACCACATCTAAGCGAAGGTCACATGACGTGTCTGTGGGTCCTACCGTCGCCCTCATGGTTCCCTGCTCCAGTTGTGATGATGAGACAGCAGGAAGCTCATCTGTCGTCTGCTCCACCTTCTCTTTGAAGTTTTCTTTCTCCTCATTCCTAGTCTTTTCCTTCCTTTTCTTTTCCCCTCCTCCATGCCGTTTTCCAGTCTTCTTCCTCGTCCTTTTCCTTCCTCCTCATCTTTAGACAGATCCTTCAGCCTCCTGTGTCTTGATGAACAGGATCTGAAGAACCAGACTCGGGTCCAGATGAACGTAGTGAGATGTCCCCCAGTCACCACGGTTCTCATCAGACGGCCGGCCCTTCGCCTCCAACTGGGCTTCAGTGTACAGAACGGCATTGTGGGTAAAAGTGTGGACCCTCTGCTTTGAATGACATCTGTGTGTGAAGATGCTGGATGGAAGCAGTCACATGTCCTTCCACAGATCTGCAGCCTTGTGCGTGGGGGCATCGCGGAGCGGGGCGGGGTCAGGGTGGGTCACCGCATCATTGAGATCAACGGCCAGAGCGTGGTGGCAACGCCACACGAGAAGATTGTCCATATCCTGTCCAACGCAGTGGGAAAGGTGAGGCTCAATGTATGAATGAATGAATGAATGAAATGGTTTATTTCAAGCAATCAGGTCACAATACATGAAATAACATATCACAGAAAGAATCTTGAAGTTGATCGCTTGAAAGGGAGTGGAAGGAAGTGAACTTATATAATCCCACCCCGACTCGACCATTTTCTCTACATGAATTATCAATATCCGGTTCAGGACTTAATATCAAATATTTATAGATTCAGGATATTAAGGATCATTAATATCATTGATGTAATCAAGTTTCAAAGCATCCATGACAAATCATTTATATTAATCAGTAAAGAAAATTAATACCATAGTGATTGTAAACTTTTCAGTAGACTCATGTAGACTTGATTACAAAACCTGATCTGAGAAATTCAGCAGTTTTCAGTTTGATGGATGGATCCGTTCATGGAGGTGGGGCAGCCAGCAAGGCCGAGTGGGTCCAAATGGAAAGAAAATGTGGACCCTAATTTGGTTTGTCTGGAGTTTCTGTGGTGGCCCCACCTGTGTTTGCCTACATTAGCTTAGGTGGGCACTCAGTGGCCTGGCTCACTACACTATCCAGCCTACTGGTGGACGCCGTAGCATGCTAGCTGTAGCAAGCTCAACTGTATCAAGCTTGCATCCAGTAGGCGGCTGGCGAGCATAGCAAGCCAACCCACTGAGTGCACACTTAAGCCAATGTGGACAAACCCATTCGGATCCCATATTTTCTGCCCACCGGGTCTTGACTTTGTCTTGAGCTGGTGTAGCTATCTGGATGTGGAGGTAGTGTTTTCAGACTGACTTATCTCAGCTGCTGAAAATGTTGATGCTTGTGCCTCATGTTCCAGATCCACATGAAGACCATGCCTGCAGCCATGTACCGCCTGCTGACTGCGCAGGAGCAGCCGCTCTTCATCTGACAGCAGCTCCAGAACTGGACCTGATCTGCTCAGGCTCTGTGTTAGACTGTCCTCTCTCTCAGGTTGTGTCCACATTTCATCACTGTTCACTACACTAAATATTTATGGCATTTGCCATAATGTCAGGTTTTCTGAACCTAGAATTCCATAATTTCCCAGAATTCTCTGCAAAAAACAAAACAAACAAACAAAAAAAAAGTGTGATTTGATGCTCACTAGATGAGCAAATATAAATCATTTTTGAACAGTTTATGTGGAAGAAAAATTTCTTTTCATTTAATTTTCATAAATCATTCAAGTTTCCATTTTCAGAACTCAGTGGATTCATAAATAATCTATAAAATGTTCATGCTTATTACATTTTTACTTTGGGAAATCAGTAACATCTTATTTGCAGTTAAAAAATAATAATAAAAGTTGTGAACATGGAGTCCAAATTGCTTTCAAATCCAGGAAGTGGATAGTTCTGCACTATATAGTTTTTCAGTACTTAGGGAGAAGGAGAGAATTTGGATAGCTTCAATAAAAGTTCACTCCCAAGTTTGGTTCAACTTTTCCAGTTAGTCTCCAGAGTTCTCAAGCTGCAATCTATCTATTGATGCTTTAGAAGAGTCAGAGCACTCCAAAGACTTTCAGAAAGACATGAAGTGATCAAAACTCTGTATTATGAGTAAAAAACATTGAACGTACATGAGAACTGGGCAGAGTGAGTGTGACGTCATCCATAGAAAATGGTTTACTGTCTGCTCCAACCAAATGAAGTTAATTCAGTCATAATTTTTATGGGCACGCCATGTTGGAGCCAGACGACATCAGTAAGCAGTGATTGGTCCGAGTCGCTCTGAGTCAACGTTTCTACGACAACCACTCTGACCAATCAGGAGTGAGCATGTTGGAAGGCCACACCCCTAACTCAAAATCTGTCACATGTTCAATGTGAGGCCACCTACTTTTACTGAGCCCTCTGATTGGTCAGTTTATAACTCAAAGTACAACAAAAATGAGGATTATATAGAGAGCATGTTAAAAAAAAAACAGGTATCAGAGCAAGAACGGTTATTCTGACTGATACAAGGACTGAGCAATGGCCGTTTATTTCTCTAAAGAAGTCTATGGGATTTTGGCTTCTTGGAACCAGCAGGTACTTCCTGTTTGGAACGCTACAGGGGAGGAGTCACACAGCCAATGGTAAAAAAGCAAAAAAGGCTAAGTAGGGAAAAGTCTACAGCATAAATCTGAAGAAGCACACATCATGACAAAGAATAGAAGTGTCTGTTGGGTAAACATGGTTTACTGATGGTTTTCATAACATTTTTGAAATAAAAAGCCTCGCAGGATGTTTCCTCTTCTCAAAATGAAGATCCAACGGTAACCTTTGATGCCTTATTGATCATTGTTTTGTGATTTCATATTACTTTAATTTCTGTTTAGGATCTGTGGTTCCGCTGGCCAGTGAGAATATATTTGGACAAAGTTTAATCAAGCTTTGGATAAATTATTATTAAATTATTTCTAACTGAAACTCAGCTGATTACATCTGTAATGTGTGAGAAATAACTTGTATTTATCATTTTTTTTTCTGGTTAACTGCTGAAATAAACAGTGTTCCTGTTTTATTTTTTGGAGCCTGTGAATGTCTGACATTTCATTTACAGCGCATGCTACAAGCACATTCACAGCTGTTCTCATACACCAGACACATTCAGACCGACTCACCAGAAACTCAGGATGCTGAACACAGGAGATAAGTGGTGGTTTCTGATTGAAGCTCCCTCAGACCCATCATTCAGCCGAAGACATCTGCAGTTTAAGGATTTGGTAAATTAAGCTGTTTCTGGAAGTAACTGTAAGTGCAGTGGAGCAAATAAGTATTCAATCCTCTAGTAACCATGAAGAGTTCTAGTTAAGACCAGTTAGACTCTCCTGATCAACCTGTCACCTAAATGGAAGACACCCGTTTGAACTGATCACCACCATCATCATAGAATCTACCATTATCAAGAAGAGTTCAAATATTTCCTCATAGTTGTGTGAATGTTTAGTCACCATTCACACAATAGTGATTCTCCTACTCCTTTCTGTAAATGTTTGGCATGTAAAATCTCAATAACACTTTCAGAGATTTCAGCAAATCTTTGTATTAAAACTTTCAGTTCATTCAGGATATTACAGCTTGTATTTTTGATGTTCATAAACTTTATAGTTTTTTTTATATTTTGCAAAACATGCACCATAGGAAATTAATGAAAAAGTTTTCAAATTTCAAAAATGTAAGTAGATTAGGACCAAAACTTGAAAATATATATTTTCATCTTTTATAGTAAAATTTAAAAAACTATAGTTCAGCTAATGTTTTGGCAACATGCTAACGTGTTTTTTTTTTTGGCTAATTNNNGGATTTTTCTGTTGATTTAAAGTTTATTTTTTTTTTAGAAACAAGACAACATTTTTGACTAATTTTGTTTACTCAAAAATGTTAGGCTAATTTGGAGATTAGCTAGTATTTAAACCGACCAATCAGGAGCCATCTTCAAACCAACCAATCAGGTGCCAGCTTTAAACCGGCCAATCAGGAGCCAGCTTTAAACCGATAAATCAGGAGCCGGTTTTAAACTGACCAATCAGGAGCCGGCTTTAAACCGACCAATCAGAAGCCGGCTTTAAACCGACCAATCAGAAGCCGGCTTTAAACCAACCAATCAGGAGCCATCTTTAAACCGGCCAATCAGGAGCCATCTTTAAACCAACCAATCAGGAGCCAGCTTTAAAGCGACCAATCAAGAGCCGGCTTTAAACCGACCAATCAGAAGCCTGCTTTAAACCAACCAATCAGGAGCCAGCTTTAAACCGGCCAATCAGGAGCCAGCTTTAAACCAAAAAATCAAGAGCCGGCTTTAAACCGACCAATCAGGAGCCGGCTTTAAACCGAACAATCAGAAGCCAGCTTTAAACCGACCAATCAGGAGCCAGTTTTCAACCGGCCAATCAGGTCTAAGCTGTAAACCGATCAATCAGGGCTAAGCTTTAAACCGATCAATCAGGGCTAAGCTTTTTTACCAGTTATTTTTAACCATGGGGCCGCACCCCATTCTTGGTCTTCGAGCGCCCTCTAGTGGCCTTTGAAAAAAATTCTGTCCTGAACCTGTGGGCCGCGAGGGCTGCGGAACCTGAATTCAGTTTCCTCCCACTTGGTGGAAGCTATATTTATTTATTAAAATTTTTATAGTCTTTTTAATGCTGCTGTTATAAGTTGGACGTCATTGTTTTGTACTGATAAATTTAAATTTGTCTTTGAATTTAATAAAAGGGGAAGATGAAATTTGATCTGATGGCTGCAAGGTAGGGCAGAGCGCCTGCGGTGGAAAGGTAGAGCGAATCGAAGCTGTCTGCTATTACAAATCCCAGATGGAGGAAACAAATTATTTTTGTATTATGTTATGGGGTCCGACACGAGTTTACTACAACAACTACCATTGTCAAAGAATCGCGGAAACTCAGCATTTCTCCGCAAACGTCCCGCCTGCTGTTGTAATGAGAGACAAGCAGACAAGTCGACAGACACGCCCCCACCTGTGGGCAGACCTGAAATACTGGTGTCAAGCCAGCACGCTCTCTTTAAACTGCTGGTAAGAGTACAAGAAAGGATACTATAAGTGAGAAGTGAAATGGTTCTTTGGAAACAAGGAGGTACCCTTTACTCTCACTTTGAAATGAAGCCTTTTTTGCTGCTATCGTAATGATTGTATTAAAGTCGTATGCCGTATTTCAGAGAGGGCTCACTTGACAGCAGTTTAACGAGAGCATGCTGGCTTGACACCAGTCCTGAAATCCAGCTGGATCAAACATGTCACCAGGGGTGAAAGTGAACCGGAATGCTCCGGTTCCGATAAAAGAGTTGGAGGCGGAGCACCGCTCCGGCGGGAGAGATCAGCTGAGCGGCTGGTTTTCACCGTATCACACATGACAGAAGCTGCGGTCACTCTTATTCTCGTTCCCGGCCCGTCTCATTCCGGATCCATCCGCTTCACTTGTTAACATTTTGGGTGTCTCCAATTCATCGTCACCCAAAGCGATCTAATCTAATCTAATCTAATCTAATCTACCGTGACAACAGTCATGGATGACGACGCACCTTCGTGACTCGTTTTCCCTTCTGACTTTTTAAAAAGAGGCGCGCTCTTTTTTATGATTACTCTAGTCTTTTCTACTTTTTTCTCTTTCCCCGCCCCGCGGGCGCGCACGTGGAAGGATGGAGGTGTGCTGTGCGTAAAGGCGCACGCGGAAAGGTGGGGATATGCTGTGCGCGGGCACAGTCGCCGCAAGGTGAGGGTGCTTTGAGCGATATTGCTGGCGCGCACCTGACGGGTATGGTGGAAGTGCGCTATGCACGCACGCTGGGGTGAGCGGTCTTGTTCAGCAGAACATGAATAGACTGTTAGACTAGATCAGAGATCTCCAACCTGAGGCTCTGGAGCCACATGCAGCTCTTTCCCTCCTCCATTGTGGCTGTTTGGGTTTGAAGAAAAAACAATTTCAATAAATGATGGTTTTGTATAATTGGTTCATTTACTTTAATTATTTACACTTTGTTACTTCTGCTTAGATTCAGTGGCACCTCCAGAAATTTTTCCTGGGGGTGGCCGCTGGGGGGCCACTTTAAATTTTGGGGTGGCACACCAAAAGAAGACCTATATTTTCTAAAGTCATTCTACTAAACAACCTGTAGAGAAATATCAGAACATATCAGCTGATATACTTTGATCTATTGTTTCTATATTTCATTTTAGTAATGTGCATAGACCAATAAAAGTACAGTTAACATTTTGATTTGCACAAAAATGTCGTTTTATTTTCCAATTAGACAGGAATCTCCATGGACTGTGATGGTTGCAGACGATTTTGTGATTTTTACTGAGAGCAGCCATGAAACTGCTCTCAGTTCTATATGTAGCCAGGTGTAGAATAACGGGTCAGACACAAGTGGCTCCAAAATAATGTGGGTATTTTATTTCCCGACTTTTCCAAAGAAAGGGAACAGCATTAATTTTGGTTTAATTTGGTGGTATAGCAAACATAAAATCTTGGATGAATAAAAAGAAAAAAAGAAAATAATCCCAACAAGACAACAGCAGCGGTCTTAATGTATAATAAAATAAAAGTCACTGATTATTTACATGTTCCTAATATTAGGCTTACACATTTTGTAACAACATTCAGAAACTGAAACTCACAGAAAAGTGACGACAAATGACCGGCTCCTACTGGCACGGTCTCACCGACGATCAACTCTGAAAATGTTGTCTCCCCTCTGTGAAGAACATGCATTGTAAAATTATACATTGGGTAGACAGAAATGAATATCAACAATCCCGGAACAGATGTGTATGGCAGTAAAAGAAAACAACTCACGCCGTCCTGCAGCTCCGTAGCCTTCCAGAACACTCCGTTAGCCTGGCTAGCTAGAGCCTTTCCCATACACAGCAACAGCTTACTTCGGTGCCCTACGACGTGCCGTTATGGAGTTTCTTATCTCACTGGAACGCCACTTACTCGCAGTTCTTTCACCTCAAAAGCGCAGCTCACTTCTGCTTAATTCCTCAATCATGAAGCATTCTCCTTTACCGACGCGCATGTGACGAGCCAGGACCGTCAGGCTGCCATATTGTGTTATCCTCCCGCCCGTGACGACATGCTGGCTTGTGAGCTTTGTCTCAAGAAAAAAAACAGCGCCACTTACTGGCCCCTCCAGGCATTACATATTTTACTTAAGTGGGGCTCACTTGAACTGGTTACATATAAATAAAATAGACTCTCCTTTATCGAATAATGGAATTGATATCCTGAATAAAAAATGCAATAATAAACATATTCGTAACACATTCTGTTATAAAAGAAGCACCTCACCTAGAGGTGTACTTTACTGGAATAATATATTCGGAAATATTAATTGGAATAAAGCATGGACACTACCGGAAAAATTTTGCATTAATAATAAAGTCAAAGAAATACATAAAAAAATCTTACCCAACAAATACATACATATCATCAATTTCAGATATTGATCCTAACTGTTGCTTTTGTAACAACTCCTCTGAATCAGTAATCCACCTTTTTTATAACTGTGCATTTTCTTTAGATATTTGGAACCAATTGGAACGATTTTTAAATAGTAAATTAAAAATAATCTGTAAAATAAATTTGGAACATATTATTACTTGTTTTAGATTTGATAATAAAAAAAATAGAGAATATTGCCAATCTATTATTATTTCTTACCAGATTTTATTTACACAAATATCTTCACAAATTTATTTGGTTGTATAGCTGAACTATATCAATTTTATAGCACCATCAAAATGATTCAAACCACCAAAGCATACCATACTGTTGAACTTTGTGCCTTAATACTTGAAGACCAAATTATTATTTTCTCTTGTGTATTTTTTTCCTTACTCTTGCCTTGCATTGTAAGTTATATACTTTACATTTCACTCTTATTTCCCCTGCTATCATTTTTCTATGTTCGACTATTGTTATTGTCATTGCTTTGTTTTAGAAGTATTTGTCTTACTTTTCTGTAAATCTGTTTGTTTTCAATAAAGCTTAAAAAAACAACTGCACTCTTTGATTACCCTTTAAAAGTACCAAAATCAAAACAAACACCCCCCACATTGCTATTTTCTCATTTATTGCCCCTGTCTATTTAAAAAAAAATGTATTTAACTGAATTGAACAGTTTTGGGATTAAAAAAAAAAGCCACTAGTTGGGTTTGAACCAGCAACCTGTCGATTGTTAGCGCGGGAAATTAACCGTTATGCCACCGAGAAACCGGAAGTACGTCACACAGCTTTGTGAATAGATTCCATGGATTACGCAACCAACTGCACTATTTCACTAACCTTTAAAAGTACCAAAATCAAAACAAACACCCCCCACATTGCTATTTTGTCATTTATTGCCCCTGTCTATTTAAAAAAAAAATTATTTAACTGAATTGAACAGTTTTGGGATTTAAAAAAAAGGAAAGAAACAAACAATAAGACCCCAGCGGGGATCGAACCGGCAACCTGTCGATTGTTAGCGCGGGAGTTTAACCCTTGTGCCACCAAGAAACCGGAAGTACGTCACACAGCTTTGTGATTAGATTCTATGGATTACGCAACCAACTGCACTCTTTGATTATCCTTTAAAAGTACCAAAATCAAAACACACACCCCCCACATTGCTATTTTGTCATTGTCAAAAGCAGTGACGAAAACGGCATCAAAAAGGATCTTCACATTGACTTGTTTATGTGCTGGAATTGTATTGGAAAATCTATTATTCTTTAGATTAGATTAGATTAGATTCAACTTTATTGTCATTACACATGTACAAGTACAAGGCAACGAAATGCAGTTTGGCATCCAACCAGAAGTTCAATAGGCAGTAAGAGCAAGTGGTATAAATATTATTATAAATAAGTATTGTACAGGTTATTATACAGTATATGGGAAGTATTTACAGATCACTATAAAAAACTGAGCAAGATATACATAATGACTGAGGTACTTTGAACATATTATACAGATGAATGATATGAACAGAGACTAGCGAATATACTTTACAAAAGAGAGATATATGATGTTAAATAAATAAGGCTATACAAAACGGATGACAATGTCAATTTACAGTGCAAAAAAAGCAAAATAATATTGTTTGGAAGTTAGACTGTGCAAGCAGGATGTAGCATGTGCAACGTAGATCAATAGTGCCAGAGATGAAAGTGTTATTTAGTGACAGATGCCTGTGAGTTGTGATTTCTGATTTTAATGGATTTTTTCAGATTTAATCAACAATTCTAAGCTAAAAGTGATCTATTTTGAATTGTATAACTTTGAGATAAGATTCAAGATTCAAAGGGTTTACTGTCAAATGCACAGTAAAGAAACTGGTTTCCCTGAACAATGAGCAGCTCACTGCAGCTCACTCTGAACGCCATGAAGAGATCGATAAAAGTAAAAAAGATAAAAATATAAAAGATAAGGATGTTTACAGGATAACTAAAGGGGGAAGGAGAGTGAACAGACCTCGATGGGGGTGGGTGGGGTCTCTGATGATGGAAGCAGCTCTCCTCAGGACCCTGTGCTTGTAGATGCTCTGCAGTGAGGGCAGAGGAGTCCTGGTGATCTTGGGTCAGGTTGTTGTCCTCACACCAAGTCACCAGTGAAGCCACCTCTCTCCTGTAGATGTGTGGAGATATATTTCCTCAGAAAAACACTTTTTGCTGTTTTCCTGATCTTTATTCAGATGATGGGGACCTCAACACGTGTTATGTCCAGTTCTTATTAACATTCAGACTGTTAATAAGAACTGGACACAACACGTGTTGAGCTCCCCCATAGGAAATTCCTTGTGACGTCAGATCGTGAGAGTCCCCTCCTTTTCATGGGTATGGGAGGATTACTCAGAAATGTGTAAACGGATCAAAATATGCCTTTGGGGTTCTTTATAGTGAGGAATGAACAGTATAATGCACTTAAAAACTCAGAAGTTGGTTTTTCATAAAACATGGTGAAGTGTCGTGTCTACTTTTGACCAGCAGAGGGGGCTCTGTTCCAGTAGATCTGCTCGAGGAACCTTCTTCCAGACACAAGTGGGGGTCTGGCAGAGAGAACTGCAGCTTGAGAAGTTAAAGTTGACTCAAAAATAATCGTACTCTGTAAGCCACCCCTCCACACACCAAAGTCCTGCCTGCTTTCTTGTTTATTCTGTGTAAAACGGCTCCAGACGGTTCATGTTCAGACCATATTTGGACGCGGCTGCGCACAACAGACGGTTCCTGTTTGCAGAAGCTGCAGGTTATTGACTGCATTCCTGTTTTCAGAACGTTTCAAAGTAACGTTACACCACTTCTTTACTGATGTTGACTGGGACAAGAACATATACATATGTGTTCCTTTCCTTTAAAAAGTGTTTATTATGTAAGACTTGAGCTTTTTTTCTTTCTTTTCCTTTTTTATTCTTGGCACGTTGCACATCTGGAAACGTTGCATCCCTGCTGCTGAAACCCGGATAAAGAGACTGTACAGCTGCAAAAGCTGCAGCCAGAGCCGTGCAGACAGAGGGTTGAGTCAAAGCTGGACATGCACTTCAGACACAGTAAACCCCCTTTCAGTTATTCATGTGAACAGATTCATCTTTTAAGGTTATATCAGGTCAAACTTGATCTTAAAATAACTTTTAAATTCTTAAAAAATAGAAGTAAAAAAAATTAAGAAAAACAAAACTTAAAGAAGAAAACCAAAAATCTTTAAGACATTCAGAGTTAAGAGTCAAACTCATTTCCATCCATCCATTCATGGTTTGTAGAATAAAAAAATGAAAAATTACACTGGGTTCTATTGAAGCGATAAGACCAGGACAAAGTTTCCAGATTCTTTTATCTTCACATAACTTTTTTATTCGTGTTTTTGATGTTCTTTATAGATTTTGTGCATTTCCAGCTCCTAACTCTTCACTTTCTAATGGGTGAGACTGAACATTTGGGTATTGATCCGATACCAATCTGATACTGGTCAATATTGCAGATTCTGATACCAATATCCATGTTTTTGGTAAATGTTGTGGATGTAACATGAACCTGAAAATCTCAATTGTTTTTGTCATGAATGGTTGTTTGTAAGTTTCTCTTTTTTAATTACCTGAAAAGCATAATTAGGAAAAAAAGTTCAATTCAATTGAAAATAGTTTATTAAAAGCTGGGCCCTTTTTGAAGATACAGAAAAGTTTCAAACAAGAGTGAAAATCGGATCTGGATGACCCTTATTTTAACTCAGGAAAGTCTGACCTGGTTTGACCGGCGGTTTAAAGACGAGAAGCTTTATGACGTCAGAGCTGCTTGAAGCTCACGTGAAAGAACATGGAACCTGAACGTGTGAGGATTTACAGTGGCAATAGTTGTGGTTGAGATTAAATTGGCTGGAGACTTACCTGCGACATGCGCTCTCATGGCTTTTGTCTGAGTGAACGTGGAGTTCCTGGAAGTCATTAGCTGTTCCAAGGAGTATGGAAGCCCAAACTGTTCATAATTAAATAAATAAATACAACATTATTTAATCAAGCAACACTCCAATACAAGTCTTTTCAATAAATAATTGACCATTTTATTATGGTCCATTTAAATTTTAATGTAATTTATTTCATAATAAAATGGTCTACTATTTATTGAAAAGACTTTTATTGGAGTGTTGCTTGATTAAATAATGTTGTATTTATTTATATAATTATGAACAGTTTGGGCTTCCATAAAGGAGAAGATGAGCTCACCGTGTAATTAAAAATGCAGGAGCAGAGCTGCTGTGGAAGAGCAGGTCATTGTCCAACTTCAAAGCAGCTGCTAAACTTCAGTCTATGATGCTCAGATTTGCAGGTGTGAACTGGTGGGGTTCCAGTAAAAAAGTAATCCATTACAATGTAACCTAAGAAGCAGTAATCTGATTACTGAACAAAGCAGACGGGAAGTTTTTGAGGATGAGTTCATTCTAATGTGACTTAAATCACTTTTTCTAGACAATGTCTTCCTTCGCATTCACTCAGAGGTTCTGGTATGGAGGCCCGGCAGGCTCAGAAGACTCGGTGCTGTTTCTTCTTCATGACTTAGATTAAATCATGTCTGCAATGAAGCTTTTCTGACGTTTTTATTAAATAAGACTTTCTCCCACAAATAAAAGACTGAATATTTTTATTTAAAGAATGTTTTAATGTAAACAACAGATAAAAATGATCATAATCAATAATAAAATAATAAATAGTAATCTGAAGATGTCAGGAACAGCTGTTTAGGTCGGCTTCTGTTGTGGGGGGTCAGATTCAACAACAAATAAGATTCATTCAAATCAGTGACAGAAATACCCTCCCCCCCATGAAAACAGATCTATTCAGTCCCTCTGGGTTCTGGTGGCTGCAGCAGGTCTGGGTCTCACACAGGTTCTGCAGAAACCCACCCTGGAGCCTGGCGGAACCAGGAGGTCCAGAACCGTCCTTGGCAGAGCGGAGCAGCGTGCGTCCGGGCGGCAGAAATCAGACTGCGCTTCGTTTCGGAACTTCACTGCTTTATTGATCATTCGATAAAAGTCATATCAGATGATGAAAACAGTCACGGCTGCATCTGTCAGTGCACAGCGCCCCCTCATGGTGAGTTTCTGCTTCAGTTCTGCAGGTTCACCTTGGACCTGTGGACAGAATCACATCACATCACATCAGTCACCCCAAAGACCTGAAGGAGGTCCGGTTCCTATCAGAGAACAGGTCAACGAGCAGCAGCCATTTGGATTTTTTAATAACAGTCAAACAGGAACAACATTAAACTGGTAGATCACAACGGTTCTGGTTCTAGTTACTCCTCAGTGGACTTCACATTTCTGTTATAATCTGGAGATTCGTGTTCTAGTCCTAAGTAAAAGTCCAGCTAACGCTCTGCAGATGGACCTGGGTGATGCTGTGCTCACCTGTTGTGGGTCATGTGACTTTTGACCAGGTGTCCAGCAGCCAGAGCAGACATGAGTGACAGCTCTCCGGCCAGAACGGTGGCACACACGATCCTGGCCAGCTGACGGGCGTTCTCCCCGGGATGGTCCTGACTGGCGCCCTGCACGCCCAGCATCTGGAGGGTCACACAGCAAAGATTCTTCATCATCATCATCATATTAGCAGGAAGTCAGAGGCCGCCTTCATGCAGAGGGACGTGTTCAACAAGTGGACGGACAGAACCGTCTCACAGCTGCGTACCTGGAGGCAGGCTTGTTGGGGGGGCAGGTTGGTGCCCCCTCCCACAGTACCCAGCTCGATGGAGGGCATGGTGCAGCTAATGTACAGGTCCTCCCCCATCGGCCCGGATGGTTCCATGAGAGTGATGCAGTTACTGCTGCCAACCGCCTGGGCCGGGTCCTGTACCGACCAAAAAACACAGAACCAGTCAGCGGCTATGAAGGACCACAGAACCACACAGAACCAGAGAGCTACAAGGAACCACACAGAACCTCATACAGAACATTATAAAACCAAAAAGAACTTCATATAGAACTACATCAAACCACAGGGAACAACACTCAGAACCACATGAAACCACAAAGCAAAGGAACTCAGACTACTGCACAGAACCACACAGAACCTCTCTGCTCCTCAAAGCTGCCGTACCTGTCCACAGGCTATGTAAATGGCAGCCACCAGATTGGCAGCATGAGCGTTGAAGCCCCCGATGCTGCCCGCCATCGCTGAGCCCACCAAGTTCTTCTGGACATTAACCTCGACCAGAGCCGCCGTGGTTGTCTTCAGAACCTGGAACACAGGTGAGCAGAGTGGGCCAAACAGAAGAGGTTTCATCCGACAGGGAAAACTGAAGCTCTCTCTGCAGGAACAATCTCAGAACTGATGCTGCCACAAACGATTAAATAGTCGACTAATCACCGATTATTTTTTCCGATCAGTCGACTAATTGAGTTATGTGCAAACTGGATGTAGAACACACATCTTAACCATCATTACCTTTAAACTCACTATAAACTAGATACATTCACACTAGCATTGCCTGCAGTAATGCTAGTGTGAATTCTGTAAGCTAAATTTGGCTGCTTAAGATGCTGAAATTGATAGCTGAAATCACTGAAGCTGATAGATGAAGTTGCTGAAAATGATAGCCAGCTAAAATGTTAGTTAAAAGCAAAATTAGCATAAAAAATGAAAAAAAGCCTAAGTAAGCCAAAACAGCCAGTATGCAGCCGAAATATTAGCTAAACTCTAAAATAACCTAAAAACTGAAAAAATCCTAATGTACCCAAAATAGCTAGTATGTAGCTGAAATATTAAACTCTAAAACAACCACAAAAAAAAGAAACAAAAAAATCCTAAAGTACCCAAAATAGCTAACATGTAGCTAAAATATTAGCTACATTTCAAAATAGCCTAAAAACATTAATAAATGCCAAAATAGTCCACAAAGCAAGCAGAATTCTATTATAATTTTCAACTTTACTACACTCTGACTTCATATAATATAAAGTAATGATTAATAGACTATTAAATTAATTGTTGACTATTTCAATAGTTGATTAGTTGTCGATTAGTCAATTAATTGTGGCAGCCCTACTAAGAACTCCCACTTTGTAAGTCATGGACTTCAGGTTCATTTCTGTGATAATGTTTTTTGCTAGAACATTCTGGTTCAGTTGAATCTCAGTGGAAGGACTCTACAGATCTTCAAATCTAAAACATGAAGAGCAGACTGTCTCCTGACGTACCTCCTGGACCACTTTAGCGGGGATGGTGGCCTCGCAGACCGCAGACTTGCCTCTGCCTTCGATCCAGTTGATGGCGGCAGGTTTCTTGTCGGTGCAGAAGTTCCCGCTGACGGCGACCACCTGCAGCTCAGGGAAGTGCTGCTGCAGCAGGCTGAGCGCCTGCTCCGTGCCCTGCAGACATCACACACATGAACGCTCCAAACCATCTGCAGCTCCAGCTAGAATGCCTTCATCTCTGAGCCTGAACCTGGAGACCTGGACCTACCTTAGAGATCATATTCATTCCCATGGCATCTCCCGTCGTGGCGTGAAAGCGGATGTAAAGATTCCTCCCTGCAAGTCCAACCAGCAACCTCTGCAGACGAGCAAACCTGCAGACAAGAGCTGTGTCATTTCTCCAAACCCAAGTGTGGTTCTGTCAGTGGATCTGGATTTACCTGCTGGTGTTGTCGAAAGCCTCTTTGACGGCCTGAAAGCCGTCGCTGCTCTCCAGCCAGGCTCTGACCTCGGCGGCTCTGCAGGCTGAGGGCAGCCGGACCACGGGTCCACGGGTCATACTGTCGGCCAGGATTCGACTGCTGGCTCCACCTGCCAGCTTCAGAACAGAACAGGTGATCTGAGAACGCAGCTCACCAACCACACTAACACATGAAACTGTTGTACAAAAACACGCAAAACATCTTTGTAGACAGATCTTTACTCTGCACTGAACGGTGCAGAGATCCACTGGCCTAACTCGGACTCTTGGGTAAAGAGAGGGGCAGGTGGTGAGATGGATTCACTGGTGGAGAACTTACGAGATGATACTGTAAACATTCAGATAGAGATCTGTTTAGAACGTCTGGATCAGGAGTCGGCAACCTCTAACATTAAAAGAGCTGTTTGGGCTCATTTTCTACTGTTTAAAACCTAAAAGGAGCCGCATGGTCTTACTTTAGCCTTTAAGAAATTTGGATTTGCATTCATGATCTTCTTTTTTTAAAATAGTAAATATGAATGATGTCTATATTTTATGGCTATATTTTGGCACAAACAAAAGCAAATATATAAAAAGAACCTAGCACCTCTCAAAATGTGACAAAAATTCAACTTATTTTGTTCTTTTTCTCCTCTTTATCCTCAGCAGTCTTACTCTGCTGGGTTTTGTTATTTTAGTTTGTTGTTGGATCTTGGTAGTCTTATTCTGTGGACTTTGTTTATTTGTTTTCTTTAGGTAGTTTTGGTTTAGCAGGAGCTGCTGACTCTGACGGTCGACATGACTGGATCAGCGGTCTCCATGACTTATTTTATGTTTGGTAAAGGAAACACCATGGAGAGATAAAAGAGACACATGTGGATCTGGAGCTGCAGGTTGCAGATCTCTGGTCTGGATGAACCCATCAGAGAGTTTTTTTCAAAGGTTAATGTTGTTCTTTTGGTTTCATTGATCCAGGACATTTGTCACACACTGGGAAAGTTCACAGTGTGAAGCAGCTTAAAGGAGAATTAGCACCTCCAAGTTTCTCTGATTAAGGCCTTGTCCACACGTACCCGGGTATCTGCTAAAACGAATATATTTCTATACGTTTCGGCCTATCGTCCACACGAAACCGGAGGTTTCAGTCACTGAAAACGGTGGTTTTGGAAAACTCCGGCTAAAGTGAAGATTTTGGAAAACTCCGGTTCTGCGTCTGCGTGTGGACATGAATAACCGGTGATTTGCGTTTTTAAACGTCACTTTTTGCGACAATTAATGCATACACGTCAGTACTAGCTGCGTTTCCATTATACATTTGCGCAAAGCTTTATCTAAATTCTAGGAATTTTGAAAAAAACAATGATTGGAAATGACCCTGTTTCCATTAAATCATCATTTTGCGATAAAGCACAAACCAACTCACGCGATAAGTCATTAAAAACACGACGATGAATGAGAACAAGTATTTTTTTTATCTGATTCACTAAAAAAGGAGCATTGCGGTGACGTCACAGCTCTGTCTGGAGAGCGCGTGCCGCGCAGAGTCTATTGACAGTCTCAGGTGAGAAACCTGTCCAGCGGTTTTTAAATAAATAACCATTCTAACAAGTAAGCTGCTGGACCTTTTTCTGTTTAAAAACACGACGAGATGCATTTAAGTTTCTGTCCCTGCACTCTCGCTTTTCCTCAAACGAGAGTTCAGCATCTTCAGGCTCCAAGCTGCAGAAGTGCAGCTGCAGATGAAGCTGTTGGATCTCTCCTGCCGCCCGCGTGTTGCGCTCAGGACAGACACACAAAGAGGCGCATCTATTTCGAAAAAAATGTTTCCAAAATAGTTTTGGGAAAAATGTCTGTTTCGATACGCCCCAAATGCCACCCACTGTAAGCGCATAAACTTTTTTTTCGAAAAATGCTAGTTTTTTTCGAAATTGTGGTGTTTCCATTAGGAGGATTTATTATCGAAATTCCAATTTTCCACTGTCAACTACTGTTCTGACAAGCTCATAACCGCGTCTAAGAGCGCAAGTATGCGGGGACGTGTGGATGGAATTATTTTTAAAACGATCACGTGTGGACGCAACACTTTTTATAAAACGGAGGTCAGCAGATATGCGTTTGTAGAAACATCCGGCTACGTGTGGACATGGCCTAAAGGAGGTTGCCATCTCTGAGTGGAGAATTCCTCCCTCAGGGGGAGGAGATTAAGTGTTTTAGTCTTGTTCCTAGGACAAAGTCCAGATATAGTCTGACAGTGTTTCTCAACTGGTGGAAGATGGATGGATGGACCAGAAGGAATATTTGCTACTACCCTGATATTAATTTTCTACCGTCTGCCCCCCTAAGAGCATTTTCTGACATGCCACTAAATAACAAAGTCCTGCACTGAGACGGGCTGAGCACACATCAAAGTGTTGTGAAGAGTGTATTTGTGTATGGAGACACTCACAGCGATTGCTCGACAGCCCCGGTTGGTGCTTGCCACCAGGCAGCCCTCAGTGGTTGCCATGGGAACCTGAAACTGCTTGCCATCGAGGTTAAGTGGTCCGGCCACTCCAACAGGAACAGGCACATATCCGATCACGTTCTCACAGCAGGTGCCGATCACCTGTACACAGAGCTGTGTGAGGCAGGAGCTCAGAGCTGCAGCACGTTTTCAGAGTCCTGCTCGGGCGCTCACCTTGGAGTAGTCGTAGCTGACGTATGGCAGCGAGGCCAGCGCAGAGGCGCACTGAAGCTTGGAGGAAATCATCTGTCGTCGGATGGCCACGCCTCTCTCAGGTGTCTCCATCAGGGCCTCCAGTTTATAAGCAGGGATGTGCTTGGAGGTCACCAGCTGCATGACCTCTGAATCACTCAGGAATTTTGGTCCCATCTGTGAAACAAACAGACTTTAAGAATTTACCTGCATCCTGGTAAAAGTCTGAGGTCCTCCCATTGACTGTATATGAGAACTGGACTGAGTGACCCCAAACAGGAAGTACCTGCTGGTTCCAAGAAAAAAATCCCATACACTTCTAGAGAGAAATAAACAGCTATTACTGAGTCATTCTATTTGTCAGAATAACCGTTTTTGATCTGAAACTTTTTTGATTATAATCCTGTCTTTTTCTGTAACACAACTTATATAAGTCATAAACTGACCAATCCCATTCCTCAATAGAGTATGTGGTTTCACATTAAACTCTGACTGATTTTGTATAGCCTGTTTTTAAGTGATAGGGGTCTAAACCTCCAAGAAGCTCACTCCTGATTGGTTAGAGTGGTAGCCATAGAAACGTTGACTCATTTAACTCTGACTAATGACAGCTTACGGGCGTCGCCTCCATCCAGCATGGCGGTGTCCGTACCATGAAAAGAAAGCGACTAAATTGATTTCATTAGAGCTGCAAGTAAACAGTTTCCTTGGTTACTGTGACATCCATTGACTGTATAAGAGAACTGGACAAATAGAAAATGACTTGCGTCCAACCAAAGGACGTCAACTCAGTCACCATTTTTTCATGACACGCACATCGCCGTCTTGGAGCCAGACATGGTCAGTTAGCAATGATTGGTCTGAGTCAACATTCTCGATGGCAACCACTCCCACCAATCAGGAATGAGCTTGTAGGAGGGCCACGCCCCTATCACTTGAAAGCAGACTCGGGAGAATCTCCCTGTCAAAAATGTTGGACATAAGAACACATGCTTTCACTGAGGCATCTGATTGGCCAGTTTATAGCTTGAATAACTTGAAATAAAGAAAAAATGAGGATTATCAAAAACATGTTAATAAAAGTATCAGATCAATAATAATTATTGTAACGCTCGGGTCTGCACCCTGAAGCTCCGGAGCCACATGTGGCTCTTTTAGCCCTCCACTGTGGCTCTTTGATTTAAAAAAAAATGTTTTTAATTGTAGATGTTAGCTAAAGTAAAAAATAAGTCGTACAGTGAAAAAGTAAACTTTCATCCTTTCACAAACAGCTGAAGAACAGTGTCACTCTGCAAGGCTCCTGAGCTATAATACCCATAATACTCCAACAATCCATAAAGCAGTTCATAGTTTAGCAAATTCAAGCTTCAACATTTTGATAGATTTTCGATGTACCACAAAAGAAAAAACAAAATCATTCTGAGGTCAGTAAGCAAACCAAAATTTATATCCAAGGGTTATGAGGCAGAGTCTCTCCTTTTGAACAAGTTGAAGTACTTTGGGTGCCCCTTTAAACTTAAACAATACAGTAAGGATCATTAAATTAGCTCTGATGTAATTCTAGTTTGCTAGATTTCTGCATTTCTGGCAGAAATGCATAAAAAATTGAAAAATAAACAGTTTTTTACTCATTATATTATCCTTTACTTGCTGCATTGAGATATGTGACACAGGAAGTCTTTTATTTTGAAAGGGAGTCATAAAAACCTTTGTCAAAACTACTTCATATTTTGAAAAAAGGCTATTTTTTATTAATGTTTTTATGTGCAAAAAAAAGCTAATTTATATGTATCACAGGATAGGAACAATAACTTAAATACAAACCAGTCTTATTTCTCTAAAGGCTGAGCTAAGACTGTGTGGCTCCTGCTGGGTTGTGATCTGTGGAAAATCAACCCAAATGTCTCTCTAAGTGTTAAAGGACTCCTGGTTTAACAAATACAATGACTGAGTAAAAACTGTTTATTTCTTTATAAAAGTCTAGGGAGCCAGAAGGTACTTCCTGTTTGGAACGTGACGTGAGAGGGGTCACTCGGTCCAGCTCTCATAAACAGTCAATGGGTCCAACAGCCTGAATTCATTCACACAATGACTCGGGGGGAGCTGTGTGCATCAGGTGAGTGTTTTTAGAAGCGTGACACAGAAATGACTAAAATCTGAACTCATTTCTGCCGTAGCCATGTCAGTCAGTCATGACTCACCTCAGGGTTGCTGAAAATGGCCACACAGTCCGGCAGAGCTCTGGGCACCTCTGGGATCCTGGGCTGGGGGGTCTCTGGCTTCAGCTCCTCCTCCTCTCCGATGACAAACAAGCTCCTCTGCTGGCGGTCGGCGGCGACAGGAATCGGCCGGATGACCTGATCTGAGGAGAGACGTCAGAACTGTAACCCTGGAGCTGCATGAGTGCATCTGCTGCTGTTTCTGAGGACAAGCTCACCTTTGTCCTTCCTGTCATGGGTGCTGGGGGGCGCACACACGGGGGGCACACATGGGGGAGCTGGCTTCATGCAGCAGGTCTCGGTGTGGTCCAGGCTCAGGGCTGGGGGAGACATAGTGATGGGGTTTCTCAGGGACAGCGTGGACTCCACCTCTGCCTGCTCAAAGAAGATGTACTTGACAGCCAGCAGCAGGGCCAACGCCAGACAGATGACCTGCTCCACGTCCATGCTGACCATCCTGCAGAGCAGAGACGCCGTTTACTGAGGAGAGCAGCTCCCTTCAGTCCTCAACTGTTTCTGCAGGACCTTAACCAGGTAATGAGGACTTCAGTTCCTCTTTCTCTGATTTTAAGAAACCAGCAGAAAAATCCCAGTATGGAGTCCTGACACCTGTGTGCATCATTTCACCTGTAGATGTCGCCATTTATGCAAAAGCTCCTCGCTGTCTCTGCTGTTTGTTATTGTGGACAAAAGGAGTTCAAGTCATCAGGGGCCCCTTTCACTGAGCAGGTTAAACAAATTCAGAGTTAAAACCTGAACTCAGAGTTCACTATTTATAAGTACATTCATGATGTTCAGATTATTAACATTGTAAACATTGTTCTGCTTCTCCTGGAGGCGTTTCAGTTTGACCACTGGGTGGAGATCACGCTATACCAGTACACTTTATTCTAGTACTGATGAAAAAAACGATGTTTTAGACCACAAATTGTTACTTTAAAAATATATTCTTGAAATAGTTAGGAAAATCCACGTCTGTGAGTTTATAAAGATGTTCATTTAGTCAGAATGTATGTTTAGGTTACGTTAGCATTAGCCGTCCTATGGGAAATACCATTAAACTAGCGGACCTTAGTTTTATGTGCTAAATCGATGTATATCTTTTATTAATCGATTATTGATCTATCAAGCTTAAATCAATTCAAAAGGATTAATCCATTTTATCAACCCAGCCCTAATTAACTCTGAGTTCAGTTTGGTTCAACCCACTTTCACAGGTTTAAGTTACCTTTCTGAAACCAGAAACTCAGAGGACCTCAGAGTTTCAACAAAACCTGCTTCTTGAAACAGGCCCCGGGTCACAGATTACTCAGGACGGAGGTGGGGGAGGGGAGCTGTACCTGGTCAGGTAGAAGTGCCACAGCGGCTTGTCGGGTTCGATCCTTCTGGCTGAGAACTGGTCCAGCTCCATGCCCACCTGCAGGACGTCCTCGGTGCTGTTCCCGGACGACGGGCTGGAGACCCAGCGGCTGTGGGCGTGTACCATCACCAGACCCAGGGACTGAGGGGAGCAGAGGGTGGTGACACGGGGTCCAGAAGAACCAGAACCAAAGAAACAAAGGCCTTTGAGAGGCGGTACCATGATCATCTTGACCCTCTGGGTGACCGGGTTGGGCTTGTTGTCCTCCTCCTCCATCACTCTGGAGAAGTGGCTGAGCTGCCAGATGGGATGGCCCTCCTGACTCTCACGGGACAGCTGCACGACACAGAGCACACACTGAGCACGCAACGCCTCCGTGCACAGACGCACGCTCACAGGGCGCTCTCACCTCCAGGACGAGTGAGACACAGGCGGGGAAGAAAGTCATGAACACGAAGTAATTGGCCAGCACAGACATGCATCCGAATCCACACATGATCTCCAGCTGCCTCACACCTGGAAGACACACACGGGATCTTACAACAACAACAACAACAACACAACAGGAAGAGTGTAAACGCAGAGCTTCATCTCCTCTTCATCAAGCAGCAGACGTGAAGCAGGCTTGGCAATGAGCATCTGCATATGTTAGCAGGTTTAGTTAGAAGCAGATGTTTCTAAGAAAATCTGAGAAAACACTGTACCCCCCCCAAACATCCAGACCTTCTGACAGGTTCTCTGTGTTCAAGAAAGATCAATCTTCTGACCGATCGACTGAATAATTTCTGCCTGCTGGAGCAGCAGAAACAGACCAGAGGAAGAGCTCATGCTCACCTGACATGGTTCCCACGCCGATCACCAGGCATTCCACCAGAGCGTCCAGTGTGAAGGTGGGTCCGAGCACCGCCATACCTGAGGCGATGTTGTCCCTCACCTCATCCTGCAGACCAAACACCAGTCTTCAGCCAGATCTCTAATCTCAGAGCAGCTCTGCTTTATCCACTTCTATACCTGTGAGCTGGAGCTCAGGGCGAAGCGGGCCAGAGCACACGCTTTGGACAGGTCTATGAGGAGCAGGAAGAAGGGCAGGGCCTCACTGGAGGACGGAACACAGAGTTAGAACCAGAACCGACATCGCTCCCCGCTCAGAGGACACGCTCCGTCCTTACTTCAGGCCGGTGAGCTCCTTATCAAAGAAGTGGATGACCACTGTGCTGAACACGAAGCTGGAGAAGATGGTGAAGAGCCCCGCGATGCCTGCAAGATACTGGGGTCAGCTGAGCCACAGAGGACCCCCCACCGGCCCAGGCTGGCCCACACTCACCCAAGATGTACTTGGATCCCAGCTGCCTCAGGCTGCGGAACTGGAAGTAGATGTAGAGGATGGCGATGCAGCGGGTGATGGTCAGGATGATGATGTCACTGCTCAGGACTTCCTGTGGAGACAGGAAGAAAGGAGAGAAGCTCAGAGATGATCGAGACCTGTAGATCTGGAACCAGAGAATCATCGGATCAGAGTTCCACTGAAAAACCACAGAGCTTCACAGCAGAGTTCTTAAACGTGACTCACAAGCTTTTTGCTTGTGAGTCCATGTCACTGAAGAGTAAAAACCAAGTCAGACTGCTGCTTCTAAGACAGGGGTGTCAAACTCGCACAAGGGGCCAAAATCCACAACACATCATAGGTCGCGGGGCGAACAGGATAAACATTTACTGAACACTCTGAAACTATATTTTTAAAACTTTTTAAAACTTAACTTTTTGACATAATTATGAACTAGATATATAGCATTACCTTCAATAATGTTATGCTGTAAGCTGAATTTGGCCGCTGAAGATGCTAGTGCTAATAGCTAAAAAAAGTTGAAGCTGACTGCTGAAATCACTGAAGGTGATAGAAGAAAGCTCTGAAGCTGTTAGCTGAAAACGCTGAAGCTTATAGCTAAAAATTCTGAAGTTGATAGCTGAAAATGCTGACCCTATAGCCACCTAAACTTTTAGCTGAATGCCAAATTAGCCTGCAAAAACTCAAAAAACTTAGGTTATCCAAAATGGCTGGCATGTGGCTGAAAAAAAGTTAAACTTCAAAATAGGCTTGAAAACTGAAAAAAAATAGCCTAAACAGCCAGCATGTAGCTGATATATTAGCTAAACTCCAAAATAGCCTAAAAAATCTTAGTAAATGCCAAAACAGTCCAAAAAGCTAGCAGAATACCAATTTTTAAAACTTTAAAACCATAACTTCAAAACATAATTAGGAATAATAAAAATGCAGGAATATTATTCCAGAATAAATCAACTTAAATCTTAAATAACTTTCAATATTTTACTCTCCATAGAAATATATTTTGTCAAAATTATAAAAGTTAAAAATAAGCGTAAAATAACATCAGACCATTAACAACAATAAAATAAAATGATCTGGAGGGCCGAATCCGGCCCCTGGGCCTTGACTCTGACACGTGTTTTAAGGACTCCAGCTCTGTTTCCGTGGTAACTGACCGGGACAGAGGTTCAACCTTCAGCCCTCTCTCAGACGTCAGACAACAGTTCATCTCTGAAGCTCCGCCTCTGCAGCATCATCACAGCCTCAGGTCAGCGTAGAGGTGGGTGGAGTCGCTGTCAGGTGAGGCCGTGTCTGAACACTCTTAGGAGGAGCTGTGTCAGAGGAGTCGCTCCTGATTGGATAGTTTCTGGTTCGATGGCTATTCTCCACAGAGAAATCCCTGAGCAGGACACTGAGCACGTGTGACAGGCCAGAGTGAGCGTTAGGGCTCTGTGGACAAGGCAGTGGAACTAGGTTAGGGTCAGGAGGGCGGGATTACACCTGTAGCCAAGTGGTCAATAAAAAAATCCACCCTAAAGACATTCTGATAGTTTTTTGGCATGAGCGCTGAGGCGGGGTGCTAACTCAGCCTGCATCTGCACTGATGACGGCCAACAGTGCAGCAGTCAGGGCTTAAAGAGATGGAGGAGAAGAGCAGACAGTGCACAAAGGAAACATCTAAGATCTGCAAAATGGAGTGCAGATACTGATTTGTCAAGACTTGTTTGGCTCATGAAAGCTTATGAAATATTTTTTTTGCATGCTGTCTGAACACGTTTTAGTGCAGGCAGAACTCTCAAGATCCACTAAAAATATATTCTTATGTTTTGGAAAGACCTTGTGACCCATGTGATGGGTCCAGGCCCGGGTCAGCAGGTGGAGGATGAGGATATGAACTGACAGCTTGTCACAGAACCCAGTGTCCGGTTCTGGCCCGGCTCACTCACCTCCTCCTGCTTGGGGCAGTCCAGATTCCAGCCGCAGATGTGGTCGCTGCTGGTGAACATGTTCATGGACATCAGGCAGATGGTGAGGGTCACGGTGCCCACGATGACCTCCCACGGGTGGGAAGCTACCAGGAGGCCGTGGGCGCGGAACAGAGAGCCCAGCATGGCTGTGGTGGAGTGGGTCTTCAGTGGGAGAGTGGGGGTTCAAACCTGTGAGACAGACAACACAGTGTTTAAGCCAGAACCAGAGCAGGTTCTCCTCCTGTGAGGTTGAAGCTGGGACCAGGAGGAGTCTTCATCAGAACTCTTCCTCCTCTCCATCATTTTCATCAGCGGGTCTTAAGGAGCTTAGCAGATCAACGCACTAAAAATAACAGGAGCCGCTCACCTGGGGTGGAACTCTCCCCACGCCGCAGCAAACACTCTCCGTCCTGTCGGAACCGAACCGCCTTCAGACTGACGCCGCTCTTGCAGCGGAGCTTCCCCCCGGAGGCTGCGGCCGCGCCGGCAGCTCACACCCCGCCACACCGTGGAACCATCGGACGCTGCGGCATCACCCGAGGCTACAGCCAATCACGGCGCTCGCTGCGTCCGCGAACACTGACGTCACGCCCAGAGCCCCAGCCTCCCTCACTCCACGAGGACGCGGGAGGGGCGTGGCCACGAGGACGCCTGATGTCAGCAGACACGCGGCGCGCGAGCAGCTCAGTGATCAATGATTACACGTTCCTGCTATTTTGGAGGTTTGAGTCCGGCCTTGAACCAAAACACGGACGCGACGAATGTTCAAAACAAACACTAAAACACGGAGACTGTTTAGAAATAAATATTATGACTTTTTAAAAACTAAACCACATTTAAAATTATTAAAAACATATATTAAAGAGAAGACTGTCCAAAAACAAACACTTAGAGGCCTTATTTTGGAATCGTTGTGCTAAAATCATTATTAAACATTTTAAGACGAGAAAATGAAGATTGACCAACAAACATTTAGAAACACATACTGTGACAATTTGTTTCAGATAATATGGAAAAACATTTTAATACAAGGACCTCAAGCAAAGTTGACTACAAGTATACTTAGTTTGTACTAAAAGAGAGGCAGTAAACTTGAAGTTATATATAATATCTATATACTGTAAACTTTTTAACTGTTCCAGTTTATACTGGAGAAGTATTCAGTTATGCTACCTACAGTACACATAGATGTTCTGTAGTATACTTGCTATACTTATAATTCACGTATACTTCATGAAATAAGCTTTAAGTGTACTATTTTTTTGCTTATGTCACTTCACAAGTAAATAATTAAAAGTAAAGACAATTTCAAACAAGTATTTAATAAAAAGCTTGTTTTAAGAAGAAAATCAGTGTTTAAACTTTATTTTTAATAAAGTATTTTCCAAATCAAACTTTTAAAAGTGAGTACAGGAGGTCACCCATACCTGAACTGCACAAAATCAAACATTTCCCAATAAAACAAATAGACTCACAGGCGGTTAAAACTGATTACAGCTCGAGCCTCAGCGAGGTCACTGACTCTAAATGAGTTCAGATCCAGCAACATCACATTTTTTATTTTATTTTATATTTTATCATCAGCATGATCCAAGCTTTTTCTATAAACCCATTGGACATATCAAACTTGGTCAAAGTTTTTGCCCTGTAGTTCTTCATCTGTCCACTAGGGGACAGTAAGTTTTTTTCTGCTCATTTCCAAATGGCTGCTTATGTGAAAACTCAAGAAAAAATGTTGTCAGGAAAAGTTTTGTTGATTGTCAAAACTTTATGGTGAAAATAACTACGTCACTGACATCAGCTGTATTAAATGACGACTTGCTGAATTGAAATAAATAAACAATTTTCCTGAACTCTCATGTCTATATGTTTGCATCTTAAACTAACATTGTGACCAAAAACTTACTAACTCCCTTAACATCTCATTACTGATACTATCTACAGCTCATAAAAGTGTTATGCACATTTGTTTTTGTGGATTTCATTAAAGTGTTGAAAAAAATCTTAATTCCAGAAAAATTGAATTATCTGTCAATTTGTCACAGTGGGGTTTGCTGGATTACAGTTTAGTCATTAAACTTTGAAGCCATTACTGTTTAAACCACTGCATCAACATATGTGAGCACCTCTGTTCTCAAACACGTCTGCTTAGAGCTCCCGGTTTTTCTGGGATATTTTTATCTATTTATTATTTATCTATTTACAAGCAAACAAATCAATTATTTAGGCAAATAAATCCCCTTCCACCGTAGATCTGGCTGCAGCTCACATTAGAATATGTGGGATTCTGTAAGTCATTTAATGAATGACTGAGCTGTTGTTTACAAAAAAGTTGGATTTTTTGTCACATTTAAGAAAATGACAGAATTTCAGCATCTGCAGGACAATTTTACCTGTAAAACTTCAGAGTGATGAGCATCATTTATGAAAAACGGAGGCAGGCAGGCAGAGAGATGAAGACGAAGGGATGAGCTCAGCCAGGATGAAGGTCAGATCTAAATCTGAGACAGCATCTGATTTCTTTTACGATTAATTCCTCAAATAAAGTTACACTCAAAGTCCCTCAAAACATCAAAACACAGAAAAAACTAGATACAAGCAAAAAAGAAGGAGCAACAAACAATCAATCAGAAAATTCTACAATTAGTAGGACTGGCTGGTTTAAAAAAATCCCGTTGGGATCCACTGATCCTATTGATACAAATCTGACTGAGCAGCTTCATCGTTAGCAGGAGAACCTTTCATGTTCTTGAAGTCCAGACAGTTGCTAAGTTTAGAAGCTGACACCAGGGGTCACCATGAACCCTGAGGTCAGAGCGAGACCAGAAGTGAAAGTGCTGCAGAGCTCAGGCTGGACTCAGTTCTCTAAAACGGGATTATTACACAATCAGACCATTTAGAGATGAATGCTTTTTAATCACCTTCTGTTGCTTTACATAGAGTAGAAAGTTTAATTAAGTACCAGCATGGTGAATGCACTGCTAGGGTCACTGTAGAGCACGTGTCAAAGTCAAGGCCCGGGGGCCGGATGCGGCCTGCGGAGTAAGTCTATCCGGCCCTCCAGATCATTTTATATTACTATTAACAGCCCAATGTTATCTTGAATGAATTTCCCCCCAGGGGATTAATAAAGTATATTAATAAAGTATATTGATTGATTGATATCTTGCTGACATATTGAAGCAACACTACCATTATGGAGGCTGAGATATCAGTTAGAATGACTTTTAACATAACCAGACAATTAAATAAACACAACAAAACACAATAACAAAACTAATACTTTCACCCCAATCTGCCCAGACAGGCAAAGGGAATAATATCCCACAATTCCTTGCGCTGCCGGATCTGACAGCAGCCCCAATGTGTTTGGGACCATCACTACAAAATTAACAACAAATCCCATCATGCAGTGCATCAGTTGCTTTGCAGAACACATGTGTTGCCAGAATAGGCGATTTCCTATATAATATATATCATTTTGACAGGTTACATTTTATGGAGTGCAAAATTTTGGGGGGTATTTATACGTTTAATTTTATATATAAAATGACATTCAAGTAAAAAGATTTTAGGGTTTTTTTCTGTTAACATTTACTTTATTTCTACTTGAATAATTTTTACAGAATATATATTTTTATGGAGAGTTTTATTGACAGTTATTTAAGGTTTAAGTTGAGTTATTCTGGAATAATATTTCTGTACTCATATTTATGTTTAAAAAGGTACATTTAAAAGTTTTAACGATTTTGTTTTTCACGAGTTTAATAAATGTTTTTTTCTGTTTGACCCGTGACCCAAAGTGCTTCATGGATTTTGGCCCCTGTGCGATTGAGTTACATGTAGAGTCACCAACTGACCCACAAAGCAGGTTTTTGGTCTGTGGCAGGAAACCGGAGTGCCCAGAGAGCAACCCACGCATGCAGGAGGAGAACATCCACACAGGAAGATCCCAGCTGGGGTTTGAACCAAATGGGGCACGAGTGCTAACCACCACGCCACCGTGACGCCTCCTACATGCGTAAACACAATGCGTTGACCTGACAGCTGACACTTGTGGTTTGTGGTTGGTTGGAGAGGGGTTTCCCTCCTCGGAGTTCTGCACTGTAATATTTCTCTGTTTTTTTCTCAAATGCACCAGTTTCACTCTGGAGTTCTGCAGATTCATACAAACCAAAGTCAGGTGAGTGAAAGTCAATCTGGAAAAACGCAGGAACTGAAAGGTCCAGAGATCACAGACACAAACACGGATCAAAACATCTGACCCTGAGGGAAGATGAAGAGCTGACCTTTACGTTTCTACTATAATGTCAAGACACTTTGTTGTTTACTCATGTTTGCAGATGTATTTAGATTTCTATGTTTCTTTTGTTTGTGGAGAAATTCAGTATGAAAGTGTAATAATATGCAGCCAGCACATTCTCACTCCCAAGTCGTCACATATCAACGTTTGGTTAAAGACAAAACCAAAAATTGACGTGTCGGATGTCCCCAACTCGTTGTTTTTTGATGTGCTGGCTGTTCCCGTTAAATCACGGGTCCCCCAGCCTCTGGGCCATGAGCTAAAACCGGTCCAGTACCGGAACCCGGAGAGCAAGGATACCCAAACCCAGGACTGGACGCTGCATTGCACATATGTCAAAGTCAAGGCCCGGGGCCGGATCCGGCCCTCTTGGTTATTCTATCCGGCCCTCCAGATCATTTTATTTTATTGTTATTAATGATCAGATGTTATCTTGAGCTCATTTCTAACTTGTATAATTTTGACGAAATATATTTTTATGGAGAGAAAAATATTGGAAGTTATTTAAGATTTAAGTTGATTTATTCTGGAATAATATTCCTGTCTTTTTATTATTCATAATTGTGTTAAAAAGTTACAGTTTTAAAGATTTAAAAATTGGCATTCTGCTAGCTTTTTGGATTATTTTGGCTTATTATTTACGTTTTTTAGGCTATTTTGGAGTTTAGCTAATATTTCTGCTACATGCCAGCTGTTTTGGGTAATTTAGGCTTTTTTTCAATTTTTAGGCTATCCGTTTTAATTAACCCAAGTTTTTTTTTAGACTAATTTGGCATTTAGCTAATATTTTAGCTGACTATTAGCGTCAGCGTTTTCAACCATCAGCTTCAGTGTTTTTAGCTATCAATTTCAGTATCTTCAACAGCCACATTCAGTGTAAAGCATTCACACTAGCATTATCACAGGTAATGCTATACTGTATATCTAGTTCACAATTATGTTAAAAAGTTACAGTTTTAAATAAAAAAAATAGTTTTAGTGTTCAATAAATGTTCATCTTGTTCGGCGTGTGTGTTTTGGATTTTGGCCTCTTGTGCGATTGAGTTTGACACCCCTGCAATATCCAGATGCGTTACTGTGAACTGGACGCAATACCGCGTGTGAACTGGTACTGGGTTTGGGTTTCGGTACCGAACACAGCCTGAGTACCAGTCTGCATCCGGTGCCGCGTCCCGTGGGTTGTGGACACCTGATTTTATGAGCAGCCAGCACTTCAAAAGATGATGAGTTGAGAACACTCAAAACATCAAACAGTGTCGCGGAGGGGTCTTTACCAAACAGCAATACTTCTTGACTGGGGATGAAGATGTGTTGATGCAGCATGAATGCGCAGCTTTAAACATTTTGATGTAAACCATGAAAAGGGAAATGGCCTCTGCACAGAGTCTCAGACGCGGCCGTAGAGCGGACCAGAGAGAAGTTCTGGGAAACGGGTTCTCTGACAGAAAGAGGAAAGAGCAAAGAAAGTGAAAGCTTTGCTGGAAACTGAAACTGAGAATGTTCTGATAACCCCATGGAGTCCTCTCTTCACTGTGGGTTCAGTTAACCTTTTACTGAGTTTAAGGATCAATATCATGAGGTTTTTATCTCGTAACCTCACTCTTATGTAAGATGTTAATCTGTGGAAGATGTTGAAGATGTGTACGGATTCGTTTTCTACATATTTGGATTCCTCACAATTGTGATCGAAGGATTTCTGATTTATCGGGCAGTCTAGAGGTGAAGCTGGTGAGAGGCGAGGTGTTGGAGCTCTGTGGAAGGATACTTCAGGGAGTAGAGACTCACAGCGACAGACTTTCTTGGTACTATCGAAACATACCTGCTTCTACAGAGTGCAAAAAGCACTTTGTGCAGAGACACAAAAACTGCTTCCCATCCCACCTTGACCTTAACATTCCTTCTATCTCCCTCCCCTCACATGCATAGTCTGAATCTCTGTATCAATCCCACCTCCCCATTCACCAGGCATTACATCTCATGTACTGTCTGTGTGGACTTCTCTGTCTTCTTATGGGTCGTACTAATAAACAATGACTTTCTCTCAAGATTAGAAAATTGGAAAAGGTCCAGTGAGAGGATTATGCTGTGAGAGTGAGTGCAGCAGCAGAGCTGGTTCTGTGAATCGGGTCGGCTGCAGAGAAACAGGAACCTTCAGAGAAAGTGAAACCTTTGGTGCTGCTGCTATAAAGACAGGACCCTCCTCTCTCTCAGCACTCAGGACCGCAGCCGTCACCATGAAAGCAGTCTTCATCGCTCTCCTCAGCTGCCTGCTGGTGCTCTGTGCACGAGGTGAGTGCACGCTGCTGCTGCTGTGCACGCTCCTCATCAGGGAGCGGCGGCTGACCCGCTTTTGTCTCTTCCTCCCACAGGACAGCCGGCCGGCCCGGCCCGTCAGTGCAGGTGCTCCAACGGCTTCATGAACGTCCCGCGCTCCTTCTCCATTCAGTCTATCAAGGACACTCCTCAAGTCACAGAACCACACACCTTCTGTCCACGCACGGAGATCATGTGAGTCTGTGCGGCCCGGTTCTGGGTGGGTTCTTGACCTTGTTTGGTTCTCTGCAGCATCCTCAGACTCTCTCTTCTTTTCCAGAATCACATTAGAGAACAAGCAGAAATGTGTGGATCCAGAGTCTCGGTTGGGAAAGAGGATCCTGAAGTGGAGCAGGTAGAGGACAACCAAAGGTTCTGGCAGCATCTGCACAACTTTAATGTTGGTTCTGTCTGACATTCTCACTGCTGTTTCAGACGAAGACAGACTGTAACTGCTGGCGTGAAAGTGACCCCCGCTCAGACCTCCACTTCAGCCCCCACCGGAGCCCAGACCAGGTCCAGGAGGAGGTCTGGAACCAGCCAGAGTCCGAGGAGCTGATCCACAAACGGTGGAGAGAAGACAGCTGGAGTCTGCAGGAGAATCTGGAGCTTTGTTGTTCTGGACCACACGTGTGTTCTGTTGTTGTTTGTTTAGATTAGACTGATAAACATGTGAAAACTAAACAACAGATATTTTAGAGGATTGAAATCAATTCTGTAACACTTTTAGTTAAACTTCAACAACATTCACAGGACTTTTCCTGAGAACTGAAATAAAAACTTTATTGTTCCATTGTGCTGAAACACCCTGATGATCACTGTCAGAATGACTGTCAGCTGTTCAAATGAAGTCAATGGATCACAGCGGCTCTAAGATGAGCTTTAACCCAGAAGAAAATGTGGAATTATGGGAAAATGTGAAAAAACTTTTGTATTTAAAAGCTTAACTGATGACATTTTTCTACTTTGTTTGAAACTATATTAAATGTTTTTGATAATATCTGATGTTCTGCTGTGGTGACTGATCAGTATTTTTGGTCGAAGTTTTCATCTGAAATGACAACAAATATCACAAAATCTTTATAAATTCTGCCATAGAATAGGATATAGATCTGATGAAGATAAGTGGCAAAAATTAAAGCATAGAGAACTTTAAAAACTCTGTAAACCCAGAAAGAATATTGTCAAACTATGAGCTCCAACTACAGTGAGGCAAAACAGTATTTAGTCACTCGCGCTTTAAAAGATGCCTGTGATGCATGTGAGTAGGTCCACTTCATGTATGAGACACAGAATAATCCAGAGAATTATTCCGGCTTGATTTTAAAGAATTTATTTTCAAATAATAGTGGAAAGTAATAATTTGGTAAAATGACAAAAGTTGACTTCAATTCATTTTTAAGCCCTTTGTTGGTAATGACAGAGGCCAAATGTTCTTTGTCTGTTCCTGGTTTCAACACAAGCCTCTATGGCTTCTTCCAACTCCCTGTACCTTTTCTGTTCTGTTCAATGTCAATCTCCTAGTTTATCTTACGTTTTGTTATCTTGTCTTATGTCACAATGCTATTCATGTGCTAAATAAATAAATAGAATAAAAAAATAAACAATTTCTGTAAGTCTTCACAAGGTTTTCACACACTGTAGTTGGTATTTTTGGTCCATTCCTCCATGCGGATCTTGCCTATAGAGCAGTGATGTTTTTGGTCTATTCCTCCATCCAGATCTCCTCTAGAGCCCTGATGTTCTGGACTGTTGCTGGTATTTTTGGCCCATTCCCCCATGCGGATCTCCTCTAGTGCAGTGATGCTTTAGTCCATTCCACCGTGCTGATCTCTTTTAGAGCAGTGATGTTTTGGGACTTTTTGCTGGAAAACACAGACTTTCAACTCCCTCCAAATATTTTCTATGGCTTGAGATCTGGAGACTGGCTAGACCACTCCAGGACCTGGAAATGCTTCTTCTGAAGCCACTCCTTCATTACCCGGGCAGTGTGTTTGGGATGGTTGTCATGCTGAAACATCCAGCCATAATTCATCTTCAATGCTGATGGAAGGTTTTCACTCAAAATCTGACCATGCAGTCGTCCTTGTCCATTTGTTGAAAGATAGCCTGAAACCATGATGTTTCCACCCCCATGCTTTACAGTAGACATGGTGTTCTTCTTTCTCTTCCTAACAGTAGAGTTCTGATCTAAAAGTTCTGTTCTGGTTTCCTCTGACCATAAGACATTCTCTCAATCCTCTTCTGGATCATCCAGATGCTCTCTACAGACTTCAGACGGGTCTGCTCATCTACTGGCTTTAGCAGAGGGACACGTCTGCCACCGCAGGGTTTGTAGTGTGTTACTGATGGTGGTCTTTGTTACTTTGGTCCCAGCTCTCTGCAGGTCATTCCTCTGGTGGTTCTGGGATTTTTGATCACTATTTTTGTGATGATTTTGACTCCACTCATCCTCATTCCGTCTGTCACCAGTGAGGTATACCTATGATGAAAATTACAGGCCTCTCATCTTGTAAAATGGGACAACCTACACAAATGGTTGCTGACTGAATACTTTTTCCAAACTGTATCTTCAGCATGTACTTCTAAGCATCCCACTCAAGGATGGGCTCCTTCCAGCTCAGTGAGGTGACATTTACAATGGTGAAAATTCTTTTCTTTTGAGGCATGCATCTTTGACCACATAATTCACCATCTCTCTGTATTCCCAGAAAGTGGTGGACGCACCTGGTATCACGGTGGGGCTTTTTTGGTCGTTTTTTCAGGCTGCTCCACTGCTGATTAGGAGCCCTCTCTCTGTCCCTGGTGTTGGAGTGTTCTGTTGGTTTCTTGTGGCACACAAGGCTTTGTGATTAAACCCTTTTGTCGAAACGTACCTTCCTGCATTATTTATATATTTATTTACACTTTTAAACAAGTGGGAGGATAGACCCCTAGATAAGGAACATCTCGTTTTGAAGTGGGTTCTCCATTTTAAGAAATAATCATCACAAATGACAGAGTTGAAACCAATCAAAACAGTTCAAACAAAGATTAAATACTCATAAGACCCACACTTATAGCAGTACAGCCCCCCCCACCACACACACACACACACACCCAACATGACAGTTCAAAAAGTTTAAATAAAGACGTTTGCAAAAAGATCCCACAGAAAACAAAACTGAACTGAAAAAACCCAAACCACAATTATTGAAAGATAAAGTAAAGACAATGGGAAACTGACAAAGTATTCAGAAATTTAAAAAACATAAGTGTGTTTGAGATGAATTCAAAAACTGTTGTTTACCGATGACAGAGATGAAATGGAACTTAGAGGTAAAGGAAGATTGTTCCACTCATGGGGAGATTTAGCACAAAAAGTATTTTTTTCTGGATTGTCTTTTAAATCTCTGAACAAAGAATACTTGGTTATTATGTCATAAGTTATGTTGTGAACTAAAAGGAACTAGGTACTGTTTCAAGTAAAAAGGAAGGTTAAGATAAATGCATTTGAGAATGAATTGAAACCAGTGAAATTGTCTTCTAGCTTGTAATGAAAGCCAAGCCAGTCGTTCAAACAGCTGCAGTGATGAGTAATGTAGGGACGACATAGAGGAAAGCGGAACATAGAATTGTAGTGTAAGCAGGTTGAAGAAGCAGTGAAGTAAATAACATCTGTATAGTCCAAAATAGAAAGTAATAATTGAAATATTAGTCTTTTTCTGATATGAAATTTAATGGGGTAAACTAATTGGTGAAGTGTTTTGAGACGGTAGTTTAATTTACTGCTCATTGATTGACTATGATTTTGGAAAGATAAATTAGGCTCAAACCAGACACCAAGATATTTCACAGATTGGGTTTCCTCTAGAGGAGAGAGTCCAAAAATGCAGGTTAAGACTTAGGCCACTTGGGTTTATTGTATTTGTCTGAAAGAGCAACCAATATGATATTGTTTTATTTAAAATTAGTTTATTTGAAATGAACCAATGCTGAGTCAAAGTCATGCAGCAAGCAGTGGTTAATTTCAGTAATTTATGGTTTGGAGCTATAAATTATGTTATCATCGGCATAAAGATGGATATTACAGTTTGGAAGGTCACTGATGAAAATTGAAAATAAAAGCGGGCCCAGTGAAGAACCTTGGGGAACACCTTTATAGATTGCAGTGATATCTGACTGAAAACCCCTAATAGACACACACTGATGGTGATAGTGAAGGTAAGAATTAAACCAGAGAAGAGATGAATGACGGAGACCAATTGCAAACAATTTATCCAAATGAAGATGAGGAAAATACTTTAGAGAAGTCTAAGAAAATAGTGCCTGTGCAGATATATGGGTCCTGGTGTTAGCGCTAACACCTGGTCCTGAGGGATAAGGCCTGGCCACACCACTGCAAAAACCCCTTGGAAATAAGTCAAACGTTGTTACCACATTGGCTGATCTTCTTTAAATAAGCAAAAGAATCTGCCAGTTTGAAGAAAACCGTTCTAGTCACTAAGATGCGTTTTCTCAAACTCAGATTATCATTG
>NC_050520.1:12185370-12195599 GCF_002922805.2 Oryzias melastigma
GAGCACAGGGCCCCCTACAGGACGTGGGGCCCTCAGGCCACCTTCATGAAGTCTGTTCCTGATTGTTTGGGTAGAGACATTCACACCAATGTCCCTCTGGTGGTCATTCTGTAGGGCACGAGCAGTGCTCAGCCTGTTCCGCCTTGCACAAAGGAGCAGGTATTGGTCCTGCTGAGGGGTTAAGGACCTTCTACGGCCCTGTCCAGCTCTCCCAGAATAACCACCAGTCTCCTGAAATCTCCTCCATGTTCTGGAGATTGTGCTGGGAGACACATTAAACCTTCTTGCTGCAGCACGTGTGGATGTGCCATCCTGGAGAAGTTGGACAACCTGTGCAACTTCTGTAGGGTTAAGGAATCTCCTCATACTGCCAGTAGAGATAATTATCAAGCCAAAATCAGCACGAGTGGAAAACCAGCCAAAAAAGATCAAGAGGGAGAAACTTGAAATGACCTCCACATGTAACACCAGTCCTGTTTGGAGGGTTTTCTAATTGTTGCCACTGAAGTGCACCTGTTGTTAATTCCATGAACACCAATACAGCTGAAATTGATTAACGAGGCCCTCAGCTGGTTAACCAACAAGACAATTATCAGACAGGTTTAATTCAATTCATGCCAGTACCAATAAAAAGTGTTCCTTTAATTTTTGTGATCAATATTTTTAGTTAAAACCAAATATATAGCTTGGATCTAAATCTTTAGTTTTTAGCTAAATTTTTGTTTTTTAAACTAAATATTTTGTGTTTGATTGAATATTTGATTAAAACTAAATATTTAGATCAAAGCTAAATATTTAGTTTCTAACTAAATATTTGTTAAGGCAGCTAAATATTTAGCTCCAAAGCGCAAGAGTTAGAGTAAGAGTTTTTAACAAAATATTTTATAAAATACTAAATAATTAAAACAAGGGCTGCACGGTGGCGCAGTGGTTAGCGCTCTCGCCTCACAGCGAGAAGGCCCCGGTTCGAATCCCGGCTGGGACCTTTCTGTGTGGAGTTTGCATGTTCTCCCCGTGCATGCGTGGGTTTTCACCGGGGACTCCGGCTTCCTCCCACCGTCCAAAAACATGCTTCATAGGTTAATTGGTGACTCTAAATTGCCCCTAGGTGTGAATGTGAGAGTGAATGTGTGTGTGATTGAGGCCCTGAGACAGACTGGAGACCTGTCCAGGGTGTACCCCGCCTTCGCCCAACAGTAGCCAGGATAGGCTCCGGCACCCCCGCGACCCCGAAAGGGAAGAAGCGGTCAAGAAAATGGATGAATATTTAAAACACTCTTTATAATTTAGTTAAAAAATAAATATTAAACTTGGATCTAAACATTTAGGTAAAAAATGTAATACTTAGTTAAAAACTAAATATTTATCAAGAGAAATAAATATTTAGCTACAAAACTTAGATATTAATTTGGAAAATACATATTTAGATTAGATCTAATATTATTTAATATTTAATGTGTATACTAAATATTTAGATTAATAAAATTATATATTGAGCCTGTAAGCTCAATATATAATTTTCAAATATTATTTAGCTTAAAACTTCATATTTAGCTTGCTCACTAAATAGGCAAGAAATGTTACATTTATAAATACATTACTTTAAAAGGTGAAAATATGCATTTGAAAAACAAAACCTGTTCTTTTTCTCCTAAAACATTCTAAATGTCCAAAAACACTTTTACTTCTCAGATTTACAAACGGCACCCCATAGTTTTCACACATTCAATTTGTACCACAGTTTATTTAATCCTGTAAAATGTTTTTTTCTTAGGATAGAAAAATTTAAAATTTCTGTTGTATTAAAAAAAAAAGTACTATAAGTGAAATATTATCAGTGAAGTCACTGATTCTTATATAAAAAGTAAATTTGGCAGTAAATCTGAGAAATATCCGATTGTACTGTGAGAGTGAGTGCAGCAGCAGAGCTGGTTCTGTGAATCGGGTCGGCTGCAGAGAAACAGGAACCTTCAGAGAAAGTGAAACCTTTGGTGCTGCTGCTATAAAGACAGGACCCTCCTCTCTCTCAGCACTCAGGACCGCAGCCGTCACCATGAAAGCAGTCTTCATCGCTCTCCTCAGCTGCCTGCTGGTGCTCTGTGCACGAGGTGAGTGCACGCTGCTGCTGCTGTGCACGCTCCTCATCAGGGAGCGGCGGCTGACCCGCTTTTGTCTCTTCCTCCCACAGGACAGCCGGCCGGCCCGGCCCGTCAGTGCAGGTGCTCCAACGGCTTCATGAACGTCCCGCGCTCCTTCTCCATTCAGTCTATCAAGGACACTCCTCAAGTCACAGAACCACACACCTTCTGTCCACGGACGGAGATCATGTGAGTCTGTGCGGCCCGGTTCTGGGTGGGTTCTTGACCTTGTTTGGTTCTCTGCAGCATCCTCAGACTCTCTCTTCTTTTCCAGAATCACATTAGAGAACAAGCAGAAATGTGTGGATCCAGAGTCTCGGTTGGGAAAGAGGATCCTGAAGTGGAGCAGGTAGAGGACAACCAAAGGTTCTGGCAGCATCTGCACAACTTTAATGTTGGTTCTGTCTGACATTCTCACTGCTGTTTCAGACGAAGACAGACTGTAACTGCTGGCGTGAAAGTGACCCCCGCTCAGACCTCCACTTCAGCCCCCACCGGAGCCCAGACCAGGTCCAGGAGGAGGTCTGGAACCAGCCAGAGTCCGAGGAGCTGATCCACAAACGGTGGAGAGAAGACAGCTGGAGTCTGCAGGAGAATCTGGAGCTTTGTTGTTCTGGACCACACGTGTGTTCTGTTGTTGTTTGTTTAGATTAGACTGATAAACATGTGAAAACTAAACAACAGATATTTTAGAGGATTGAAATCAATTCTGTAACACTTTTAGTTAAACTTCAACAACATTCACAGGACTTTTCCTGAGAACTGAAATAAAAACTTTATTGTTCCATTGTGCTGAAACACCCTGATGATCACTGTCAGAATGACTGTCTGTGATTCTTACAGAAAAATGTGAAAAAAACTTTTGTATTTAAAAGCTAAACTGAAGACGTTTGTGTTTTTCTGCTTTGTTTAAAACTATATTAAATGTTTTTTAATAAAATCTGATTTGTTGTGACGGATTTTTGAGCTGAAGTGGATCTTTTTAAGCAGAGATCTCAGAGATCAAATGTACTGATCTTAACTCCTTCTGTAAACATAGACTTCCTTGTTTGTCAGACTGCAGCTCAGTCTACATTCATGCAGACAAACAAACTGATCAGGTGATTAAATAGCTTAACCGAGAGAAATGACATCATTAAACTGAAAGAAAAATAGTCGTTTTTTGTTTTTAACATGTTCTTGTGGCATTTTTCTGATGATGGAGGACATATATGACGAAGATCAAGCTCAAAATTGCATTGTTGAGTACTTTTGATTTAAAATATGGTGAATCAGGAGCAGACAAATTATATTTGAAAAAAACAATTATGTTTGTGACAGAAACTATTATGGACCGACCACAAGCTCTCCGCTCCACTTCAGTCAATTTATTATTATAAAAGCAGGAGCAACCACAATGTTGAACATGAAATCAGATATACACAGAAACTCACTACAAAATAAAATACAATAAAAGAAACTTAAAAAAATGAACAGCAAAAACAATCAGAACGTCTTTGTTTTCCACATGTGATCAGAATAAACCTGTACAGCTGGGAAGCTCCAGTACTGTTCACTGTTGTTGTTGCGTCGCTAGTGTGAGGCTGGAGGTGTGGGGGGCTGTCAGCTAGAGGAGAAGGTAAACAGATGGGTGATAGGAAGTGGGGGCGGTGTCGCTCCATGCCAAAAGTTTCACTCACAACTCTGAATTTCTAATAAACTCCTGCTGCTCTGCAGAAACGATGCTTTAGAAATCGGCACAGGTTTGAGGATTCTTCCAAAAATAAACAGCATAATCATCACTAAAAAAACAGAATGATTTTACAATAGATCAAAAAAGGATTAGCGTGAGTCTTTAAGATTAGGTCCAACAAGGTGTGACAAAATTCATCTGTAAACTTTGCAAATAAAATCATTTTATCTTTAAATTACGCAAAAATAAAACAGATTTCTGTGATTAATGCTAACAAAGCGCTTGTTATAAACGCATCTTCCTTTAGGGGGGTCAGTGCATTCATTCACTCAAATCTTCAACCTAAACTCCTCCAAACATTTGTCTTTATTGGACAGAACATCCCCAAAAATCAGTTTTAGAAAACACCAACATCTGTCATCTTGATCAAAAGCAGAGATCCGTGTGAAAGCTGAGGTTTGATCACTGATCTGTCATTCTAAACAGATCATTCAAGCTCAACTTTAGTATCACAAATGAAGATTTAACTCCCCAACATTAAATCATTCCCAGCGTTGTCAATTGTAATAAATCTTTGTTTTTGGGGACAGAGGCTTTTTTTCTTTTTTTTTTAATCTTTTAACAATCTAAGAAAAAAAACAAGTGGATGTGTCCTGATGTCGCCCCCTGCTGGCCGAAGAGTCTGAAATAAAAGAGTCAGGAGACGCTTTAATGCAGCTTAAACTCTTTAATCAGAAGATCATCAGAACAGAGGAACAGCTGCCGGTTCCTGAGCTCTGTTAGTCCGTGACAAGATGCTGCAGAGAAACTAAACATTAAACAAATTCTGAAAGATCCTTCTCAGATTTGAAAGTTGAATTTCTCTGGATCTCCTCAGAATAAAATGCTATCGGACCTTTCAGTCAGATGGTCTGCAGCAGAACTCCACATGTGATCTTCAAAGGGAACGTGAGGTCAGTGGACTGAACGGATCAGAACCTGCTGTGGACCGTTCCTCTAACCAGCTCTGTGAAGGCACTGCTGAGGAGGTCTTTCAACCAGACCGTGCAGGGAACCACACATGCACACAGGAGCTGCAGTCACAGAACCAGAACCTCTGCAGGTCTGTCTCCAGGTTTTAGCTACTTTTTCACAGAACCGTTCCTGAGCTGGGTCTGGTGAAGAAACAAACTGTGAGATGCTGATGAAGGAAAGTTCTGTAGGAGAGAGAAGAATTAAGCTATGAAGTCTGCAGCACAGTCCTGAACATGAAGGACCGGAGTTCTGGAGGTCCAGAGAGGACGGGTCTGGACTGGGTTGGTCCTGCACAAACTGCAGTCTCTGTTGGCATCATCCAGACGGCTGAGCCGCTCAGGTCTCTGCCTCCTCCTGTGAGGCTGCTGCCTCCGCAGGAGTCTGCGGCGCGGCACAGCGCCCCCTTGTGGCGGAGGCCAGCTCCAGCAGAGGACGCAGGAACACCAACATGACGGTGATGTTGTCGCTCGACCCGGCTTCTTTGGCGGAAGCGACCAGCTTCTGAGCAACGGTCTGTCCCATCCCGCTGTCGGGCGGAGCTTCAGCCGCTCCCTCTGGGAGGGGCAGCTCCTGCAGGGCCCCCATCACCAGCTGGGGGACCTCTGAAGGCTGGACTGCATCAAAGAAGCCATCACAGGCCAGCAGCACGTAGTCCTCGTTGCCCTGCAGCCGCACCGTGGAGGAGTCAGCGTCTGGAGATACGTAAGGCTTCTGGTCAAAGTCACCTGCAGGGGGAGGAGCCAAGAGTCAGGAGTTTCCTCATAGGAGGATGGACAGGAGAACTATGGAGGGGTTTATGTGCCACCATTCTTCAAGTCTCAGTTTGAGATCACATTTTTTTAATTTACAAACAAAATGTAAAGTGTAAAGAAAAAAATGTCAAATTTGCAAGCGAAAATATTGAATATTCTCTTCCAAAAATGTTTTTTCTTTTTTGCCTCAAACTTTTTTTTGCTTTCAAAAAAATATTTTTGAGATTGCAGCATAAATGTTTTTGGATTCACTGTGTCTCGTCTCACTTTTATGGTGGCCGAGAACCGCCATTGCAGCGAAAATTAAAAAGTAACTACAAACAAAAAAAAAATGCAAATAAGAAAGTGACAACAGAAGTGGATTGTCGGGGGTTGCTTTTGCAGACGGACACACAGGAAGTGGACTGGTTTTTGCTGTATGCACTGATGCGAGAAAAAGGAAGAAAAGAAGAGCAGTATGAATTGTAAAATGGTCGAGAACGTAAGTGAAGATGTTCAATGTCACCATTTAAATGCTATTTGACTAGACCACGTATCTCCAGGTTTGAAGGTAAATCCGAGGATGCTGGTTTATTGTTAGCTTCGGCTAACACAGAGAAACATGTGCAGACAGTCCACTAAAGGGAGGATAATGGAGTTCTGTGATCCTGGAGCTTTTTCTTTGGTTGAAAGTTTAACCTTTTAACACAAGCGCTATTTGAATTATCGTAATATTCTCTATTTGAACCATTCCAACAGTACCTGAAAGCTGAGACATTGTGCTTTGTTGTCAATATTTTGTCATTAATCTCACCCGGAAACCTGCGAGGAGCTCCTTCATTTACCAGTGAGACAGATGGAGCGGTCAAAAAGAGTTTTTACAACGGCGAAAAAAATTAGAAAAATGTCGGAAAGTTGACCGTCCTGGGAGATAAAACCTCCATGGAGGTTCAGACACTTTGAGTCCGAAGGAGCGACGGAAGAAAAGCCAACGTTTGTGGAGCTGCATCTCTGGGTTGTTTTTCTAAAGAAAACAAGCGCTTAGCTCACTTTTACTCTGAAACACAAACTGTATGAGAGAAATGTCATTCAATTGTAAATTAGCTTATTTTTTTACTAATAAATTATAGGCAATCTTTTAAAATAAGCTTATATCTACGTTTGTTCAGGAAACAAATATCACGATAAATGAAAACTATTTTTGCAGAACCTGATGGAAACCCTCATCCACTGAAGTTCAACCATCTCTAAATGCAGGAAACCATCAGCAGGTGAAATCTATTCTCACTGATGCTGCAGAATCTGAACCAAGAACTCTCCCTGGAAGTTTAGGACTTGTGAGTGTCACAGGCAGCATCACCAAGACCTTTGAGGAGCCAAAGAGGACAGATCTGTCCTGTGTGACCAAAAACACCTGAAGATGTTTTACATTTTATGCTCTGGTTTTTGCACATATAGAGAAAGACGCAGAAATGTTGTTGTAAATAGTTTGAAACTGGACAAACTTAAACTTTTAACAATCAAAACCTGTTGTTCAGGTTCATTTGAACAGTTTTTCTCACTAAAAACTCTAAAAATCCCATTTCAATTTTGTTCTTTTTTACATTTTAGAGTCGGGCTGTACCGAGTATCCGGGTGCTGGAATACTCGTGATCTGCTCCCGAAAATTCAAGTATGAATATTCGCAGTATCCAAGATCGCTGATTCGCGATCTTTATAAATATAGTAGAGTGTAGTGAAATATGATCAAAATATCATCTTTGAACAATGTATTTTTTCTCTGAAATGCAGATTAATGTAGGGTTTTAAGTTTAACTAAAACAAAGCCCAAAGAGTCGCGGTACTGTCACCGGAAGTAAACACATCTTCATGACGGTGAAGCTTCTCATTTTTAAAGTAAAACTAGTGAGTTTTTTTTTGTTCAAAAACTGAGACTGAAGTTCCTTTCACAGACATAAGTACTGAAAAATAAATTAGTTTTAACATCGGAGCTTTAGCTCCAGTGTTTTCTTCAACAAAAAATTACTTTTTTAATACGGATTCTCCACCAATATGTGATGATTAGAATGTAAAATATTGAAGAACTTGGAGGATAGAAAACTGTGGAGAACATTTTCAGGTTATGCTGTTAAATGATCCAAAACAACAGTGATTTTTATCCTTTGATGTTGTTTATGTTACTGCTGAACTTAACCAGAAGGTTGACAAAAAAAGAACATTTTAAAATGACAAACAAAATTTCTTTCTATCTGAATCTTTGTGTTTTTTTTTATCAGTTTTGTTGAATCTGATCTCCTGTTCTAAAAAAATGAATGGTGGTGATTTGATAGAAATAATTTCAATTTTCATCCATCCAGTAAATAGACATACACATAGCAATAAACATTATAATAAAAAGTAAGAATCGTGTTTCGATTTTTGAATCGTTGAGCTTCATTCGTGACTCGAATTGACTCACCACCTAAGCAACGATCCACAGCCTTATTTTAAAGTGTTATAGCACTATTATGAAATGGAAAAAAATGTAAAATGATGATAGTCATTGAAAATTCAGTGTCTTTTGGAAAAAGGGGCAAAAGCAGACATTTGTAGGACATTCTTTGACCCTTTCATAGTCAAAATGAGCAGAAAAGTGCAGGCGGTTAAACTCTAGTTAGGAAAGATTCCTCAGACGTTCCCTCTACTGTGAACGTAGCAGAACAACATCTTTTCCCTCTCTGCCTCAGCATCTGCTGCTCTCTGAGCCGACGGTTAGACAGCGGCGGATCAGCACCACCCACCTATGGCTCTGGAGACGGCGTAGGTTCCGTTCACGCGCCAGCAGCCCATGAAGGTGACGCATCCGCCCAGCTCCTCGATCCTCTGCTTCTCATCCTGGGGGGACACGGTCACATGCAGAAGTTAGAGGTACGGCTGCTGGGGTTCGGAACCGCCGAGGTCCGGATCTGGAGTCTGTCCTCACCTCCCTCTCTGGTTTGTGGGGCTCCATCAGCACCACCTCCTGCCCCTCCCTGACCAATAGAGCCTGGGAGTCTCCCAGCCAGGCCACAGTCAGCTCCTGCTCATGGATCAGAACCACCACGCCGGTGCTGCCGCTGCGCAGGCGCTGGAAACACAAAGATAAGAGCTTACACCCCTGTTTCCACTCCTGTCAGCGAGTCAGAACCGGCAGAACCTCACACCTCTCTCTGAGCTTTGCTTCTGAACATGTCGTCCGTGTGTTTGAAGGCAGCTTTCAGAGCCGAGTCCAGGCTGCTCTGCAGCGCCCCCTGCTTGCTGAGGTTGACATGCAGGTGAGTGGCGGCAAAGGTGGCGGCGTCCACCCCCGCGTGGCCATCGAACACAGCGTAGTACGCGCGCTGCACTCCGTCCTGGTCCGTATCAAGACAGACAGGTGAAGCCCATCACAGCAACATGGGGGAGGAGCCTGCAGCCCCTGACATACCTCCACGCCAAACAGAGCGTTGAACTCAGACAAAAGCACGTGCTTGTCCTCCATCTTCCTCCTCCCGTTCTTGATGGCGTGCACGCCGCACTGGAAGGTGGAGGGGGGCAGAGTGGGCGGGTCTTGGTTCCACTCCAGCGCCACCTCGATCATCTTGTTGATGAAGACTCGCTGGACCCCTTCAGACTGGAAAACTGCACAGAGACAAACAGGGCTAGATGAGGGGGGAGAGGGTAGTCTGACCACAGAGAAGCCCACAGAGTGCTGGTATCGTCTGTGGGGGGCGCTGTTTTGTCTCTAAGCTGGAAGGACTCACGGACTTCCTCTTCGCCATCTTCAGGCTCCGCCTCTCGGCTCCAGTGGAAAGGTGAGAGGTCATCCGTGAGCAGCCGGGTCAGCGCAGCGCGGCACAGGAGAGCACTGAGGCCCGTTGGAGCGTCCCTGCATTCATACACAGACACAGTCAGCTGGGCCTTAGAACCGGGCCAGCAGCTGGACCCGCCTCCTGCAGGATTTTAGAGTCACGTCTCTGAGCAACTAAAAGAGGAAGTCAGGAACAATGGGTTTCATCCAACGAGGATGCGAGGACTTCCTGTTTCAGCAGGAAGAGGGCTGAAGGCCTTCAGGCTCAGAACATCAAGATCCAGATTATGCAGCCAGTCAGAACAGTGGAGCGGTCCAGCTTTCTAGATTCTATTTTATAGATATTTTATTCCAAATTATGGACTTGTGTTGGTGAGAAACAAACTTCTGTAATGAAAAACTGAAGATGGAATCATCAGCATAGAACTTATTTTATTTAATTTGTATTAATGACCTGATGTTATCTTGCGCGCATTTCTAATTGTATAATTTTGACAAAATATATTTTTATGGAGAGTAAAATATTGAAAGTTATTAAAAATGTAAGAGTTTTCTGGAATAATATTCCTGTATTTTTATTATTCATAGTAATGTTAAAAAGTTACATTTTTACAGTTTTAAAAATGCTGTTTTAGACTGTTCAATAAATGTTCATCCTGTTCGGCCCGTGACCTAAGGTGTGTTTTGGATTTTGCCCCATTGAGTCTGACACCTCTGGCATAGAAGGTTAGGAGAGAGAACCCCCAAAACTGATCCAGAACCCTTCAGATCAAGACCAAAGACAGCTGGAAGCCTGCTTTGATGGTGACCTTAACTCAATCTAAACCCGGCTGCCTGAACGTTCTGGGTTCTGTCCAAACCACCCC
>NC_050520.1:12195630-12215306 GCF_002922805.2 Oryzias melastigma
GAAAGCAGCCTCAGCCCCAGCTCCAGGCTCTCCCCCTGCAGCTCCTCCTCAGAAACCCTGCGGCTCTGGGGGCTGGCAGGCAGCGGTTGGTCTTTCTCCAGAACCACTGGGAACTCCTGCACAAACTTTTGCAGGAAGAGGCGGGCCTTCTCCTCCATCTGGGCCGGTTCTGGTCTGAATCAGCACCTGGAGAAAAAAAAAATCCACTTTAGGTTTGAGCTTAAAGAGCAGAAGAGGCAGATTTTGACCCAAACCGTTCACATGACGACACAGAACCAGAACCCTTTGGGTTACACAGCTCACCTGGTAAAACACACCAGCTGAAGGCACCGTAAGAGTCCAAACCAGTGACTGTACGAGAGAACTGGACCGAGTGACTGTGATGTCACCCATTGAGAACGGCTTACTTTCCGGTTCCAACCAAATTAAGTCAATTCGGTCGCTATTTTTACCACAATACAGACATTGTCATGTTGGAGCCAGACGTTGTCAATAAGCAGTGATTGGTCTGAGTCTCTCTGAGTCATCGTTTCTATGGCAACCGCTCTCACCAACCAGGAGTGAGCGTGTTACAAGTCCAAATCCCCAAAACATGAAAGCGGGCTACACAACAAAATCTGTCAAACATTTTTAAAAGTTGGACGTAAGACCACCTACTTTTATGGAGGCATCTGATTGGTCAGTTTATAACTTAAATAACATGCAATAAAAACTAAATATGGTTATTCTGACCAATGGAATGAATAACAGCTGTTTACTTCTCTGTAAAAGTCAACATGATTCTGGCTTCTTGGAACCAGAAGGAACCTCCTGTTTGGAACGCCGGGGAGGAGGAGTCACTCAGTCCAGTTCTCATATACAGTCAATTATCCAGACATTAGCTTTACTACACAATTAACCCAAACAGAACCACAAATACTTGAAGACAGACGGTGCTGCTGTCAAAAGGTCCAAAAGTTTGTGCAGCTCATGACTATAATGTCTGTGGATGATTATTCTACATCAGAGGTGTCCAAAGTCAGTTGGTGTCCTACATGTTTTCCTGTCATTGAAGCTCCTTATTGGCCAAACACACATGATCAGGTAATCAGCAGCAGATAAGGCAGGATCTCTGGAAAACCAGCAGAGGGCCGTCCCTCAAGGACTGACTTTAGACACTCCTGCTCTACAGTCTGTGTGCAAACACCCTCTGGGTGTCAGTTTCCCACTTAAATGCCTTGCAAACATGTCAGAACATGAAACCATGTTCATCTGCTGGTAAAGTTCAGCTTTCCTCTCTGAGACAGTAATGGCTGAGCATTGATTGATTAACTGAACCTATCATGAGGTAACTACTGATAAAAGTTAAGTTCAGGATGTTGCTCATATTCTCTTTAAGATGTTCCTTTCCAAAGACTAGAATGGAATCTCGTGAGGTTCAGTGGACCAGGACTTTAAACGTTCTAAGAATGTTTGTCTAAATGTCTCAAACTAAAGCTAGGACGTTTGGAAAGGTGGAGGTGAAGTGGTGCAGCTGGAGGAGCTCAGGTAGGAAGACGTGAGACTACAAACTGCAGTTTCAGAAACGTTTTAATTATTTATGAGCTGTTAAAGGCCCATGACGATGAAATGAGTTTTTAACATGTTCTTGTAGCATGTTTATGTCATGAAAGACATATTTATAGAAAATTAAGATCAAAAATGTATTTTGGAGCATTTCTTTATTCAATTTGTTGTAAATCAGGGGCAGACGAAAAAATGCTGTTGAAAAAAGTTTGTGTTTGTTTTGTACAAACTACAATTGGTGGACCATGAGCTTGTAGGCAAATAGATCCATGAAGGTCTTTGTTTTCCTCTTCTGAGCTGGAATCTGGATCCAAACTAAACGGCTGGATAGAGACGATATTGATCACCATTTTTGTTGCACAATGAATGTTAGGTTGGGTTGTGAGCGGCTGTAAGGTGGGAAAGTATGTAAACAGATATGTGATGGGAAGTGGATAAACAGTTGTTTACTGGGACAAAAGTCAATTTTCTACTCTCCCATTCACGCTATTAAAAAGGACTCGCTCATAGATTTATTTGTTTGTTTGAAGAGATAAAATACAGCAAGCAGAAGTTGGTATTACGCTAAATGGTGTTTGCTCAAATAATGCTTTTCTATGTTGTTTTAAGGCCCAAAGCGCTTTACAGACACATTCACACACTGATGACAGACCGCTGGCATTAACCTCAACCACTATAGGGGCTTGTGGTTCAGTATCTGGCCCAAGAACACTGAAGCACATGGGCGGGCAAGGTGAGATCCATTGACTGCACATGAGAACTGGATAGAGTGAGTATGATGTCATCCATAGAAAATGGTTTACTTCCAGCTCCAACCAAACAAACTCAATACAGTCGCCATTTTAGCAGACACCGCCATGTTGGGAGCAGAAATAATCAGTAAGCAGTCATTGGTCAGAATCGGTCTGAGTCAGTGTTTCTATGGCAACAACTCTAACAAATCAGGAGTGAGCTTTATGAAAGTCCACGCCCCTACCACTAAAAAGCAGGCTCAGAAATATCTGTCAAATGTTTTGAACGTTCGACCTGAGACCACATGCTTTTATCGAGGCATCTGATTGGTCAGTTTATAACTTGAATAACTTGAAACCACAGGGAAAAAAACAGGAGCATGTTAAAAAAGTATTAGATGAATAGAATTACTGAGTAACAGCTGTTTATTTCTCTAAAGAAGTTGATGGGATTTTGGTCCTTGGAGCCACAGGTTACTTCCTGTTTAGAATGCTCGGGGGTAGGAGTCACCGTATCCAGTTCTTTATATACAGTCAACGGTTGGAACTGATGTTGGGGGAGAAAGAATGTCCACTGATGACACACAAGGAATTATGGGAAGAAGGAGTAGGGTTTAAAATAATAAAAATGTACACCTGCTACATAAATGCTGTCATTTTGGTTGTTGGAGCTGTGACTGCTGCAGGTGATGGAGATGCATCCTCCCTCTGGAGGTTTGGATCCGGCTCAGCAACAGAACAAGAGCTGGTGGATTGTGGGAAATGACTCCCCCAGGTATGCAGTTACTATGAGATGATACAACTTCACCTGTAGAAGTATTTCAGTCAGATGAGTCAAATTGAGCTAAATCAGTATTTATTCTATTTCGTCTTTTTTTAAGTTTCACATGTATTTTGTTCATTAAAACTCATAGTTGCCTCACTTTAAATATTTTCAGGTAACCGTTTCCCACCTGAACTCTAAACCTGTTAGTGATGCTGGTGGCGGATCTCCTCATTAAAAGAAGTTCCTCATCCCACATGGTTCGATTCTGGCCGTGTTCAGCTGATCTATCTCGGTTCTGGATATCCTGGAATGTTCTGGGCTACTTCAGCCACGTGGACTGACTCGGTTCTGGATACGAATGTCTCCGGTCATGACTCTGTCTCGCGCGCTCCCGAGGTTTTCTTTCAAGCGACAACCACACGTGAACGCGCGAGACTTCCAAGAAACTTTTCTAAACCACAGAGTTCATCAGAACTGCTCGGTCCTGGTTCTGTTCACAGCGGGACCTCACAGAACTTCACCCTGCAGCAGACGGCTCTGCACGCGCCCCCGCCCTCGAGCTCAGCTCGGAACTTCAGAACTTGGTGCGCCCCGCGCGCGCGCGCGCATGAGTGTGCTGTTTGGTGGCGGGAAAAGGGTGAGTCTTCTTACCTGGGACAGGAGCCGCGCGCGGGGCAGACGTTAAAGGAACACGCCCTTCTCGGACAAAGGAAACGCTCGCGCACAGACCCAGCCGGATGTGCTCTTCCACACTGTTTACAGAGCTGCTCCGAGCTCGCCCTCCTATTGGACCGCTACTTCTCTACGTCAGCGAGCAGCACGCCCACTTCCGCTTCAAATGACTTCAATTAAAGTTTTTAAAAGCAGAATGCAGCTGCGCTGTGTGGAAGCGTTTGTGAATGTTCAAATTATAAATTATTTTATGAACACGTTGTTTTTAGATATAAAATGTATCTGCTTAATTTATTGATAATTATGGGTAAATACATACATCCAAATATGCTAACAAAAAACATGTTTTTCAAAAAACATGTTTTGCATATTAAAAATATTGAATCCTGTACCGATACAAAAGTTGTTAGGACAGTCGAAGCCTGGACCTGTTTGGCATCTTATTTTTTTATTTTAATGTTTCCTTTCTTTCCTCTTTCTTTTGTTACCCACTGGCAAGTTCAGATTCATTATTCTGTCTTTCTCAGTATTGGCTCATTACTTAGAATGTCTTTGTAATTCTTTGTATGTGCTAAATTTTGACAATTAAAAAAAAAAATCAAGCGTTTGTGACTCATAATCAAAATAAAAGTTAAAACTGGAAACGCTTTTTCATTTTCAAAATGTACCTGCATTATTTGTATCAAATGAAATGTAAAACCAATTCTCCAAATGGCTTTTTGTTTTTCTTCTTCAACACCGCTCATTCTGTAACTTAATTAAAATGATAAAGAAAATGACATTTGACATTTCATCTTTAAAACATTCTTTAGTAAATTTGTACCAAAATTCAAATAGAAATATCAAATTTAAAAACTAAAATGCATAAACAGAAATGCTTTTTCATTTCCACGATGTAACTGCATTATTTCTCTCTTAAAGAAAATGAAAAAGCCATTCTCAGAACAGCTTTTTCATTTTCTTCATCAATACCACTCATTCTGTGACATAATTAAAGTCACTAAGCCAATGAAGATTGCTTTTTCATTTTCATTCCCACACAAAAAGTGTCTCATAAACCAGTTTTAGTCAGCAGTTCCAAGGGGCGCACCGCGATGACGACATTACTCCTCTGTTTGTGCTATGGGTAAACAACATGCCACTCTCATTGACTTATATAAAGAAAAGGGGAAAAGAAAGGAAAAGGAGGAAAAACAAGCTTAAAGCTGAGATTTATATTTTCATCTACAATTAACTGGAGTAAACTTGATTAATCCATCTGATGATTCCTCAACCAGCCCCATGAACCGGCTTTTCATGTTAACACTTCACTAGTTAGTGAACACCTGTTTTATTCATAATTGTTTTACCAAATATTGAGGAGAAATCAAAGAATAAATAACCATCTGTAACTAGGTAATTAACAATAAACACTTTGTAATTATGGCTCATAAAGAACTAAATAGCGACAAATCCTAAATTAACTAACTTGTCAATAGTTAGCCAGTGACTAACTTGAATACATCCAGTTAGAGTCCGACGGCTGCAGTCACATTCCCCTTAAGCTGTAGCATATACAGTAGTTCCATTGATTTTACATTTACTTTAGTGGTGTTTATTAGCTTCAGTTGAATGTTTTTAGGTTTTTCTCGTGGAGCTGTACCATCATGAGGAGAACAAAGACTTTGCCCAACTGAGAAGCTCTGCAAGAAGGTTCAACAACTGCCTGGAGGGAAAATAGTTTTTCTGTTCAGTTTGACTAAAGTCCCACTTCAATCGTCTTTTGATCTATTCTCAAAGCGTTCCTCCCAGTGGTCTTTTAATTATGATGATGCTGTTTTAGAAAGCATAAAATGTTTTGTTTTCTAGTTTCTGCAGAGAGGAGGAGTTCAAAAGAAACCGCGGTTTACACACTCTCTCCCACTAGCTTACAACCGTTCACAACCTTAAGCTAACATTAGCGGAGCAACTCAAATGGTGAGCAAAATTTGAGTTATCCAGCTGTACAGTTTAGATCCAGATTCCAGCTCAGACGAGGAAAAGATGGATCTATTTGTCTGTGAGTTCATCAGAACAGTAAGACTTTGACCTGCTCATCGCCTTTTATATCAAACAGCTTTTTTTCGTCTGCCCCTGATTCATCACCATTTGATTAAAGACATTCTCAGAAGGGCAATTTTAATCTTAAATTATTTTCCTTCCAGGTAAGAACATGTTAAAGACACAATCTTCACTGGTCCTTAAACCTTTACTAAGTAAGCAGTGGGTTTGGGGCTCATATTTATTATGTCAGTTCAACCATTCATAATAAATGGAAGACCTCCCTTGGTTTACTTCTTCTGGAGGAAAATCAGCTGCGACTTCAGCTTGGGGATGTTTGAGGTTAGAACCATTTACTGTATATGAGAACTGGACTTAGTGGTTCCTCCCATCTGGCATTCCAAACAGGAATGAGGCTGGCTCCAAAAAGCCAAAATTCCACAGACTTCTATAGAGAAATATACAGTTGTTAGACAGTCATTGTAATTGTCAGAATAAACATTCCTAACTCGTAACATGTTCTCGATAATCCTAATTTTTATCACATTTTGTGCAAGTTATTCAAGTTGTAAACTGACCAATCAGATGCCTCCATGGGTTTGATTGACAGATTCTCCAGCGCACACTTTTAAGTAGTGGTCTGAAAACAAGCTCACACCTGATTGGTGAGAGGTGTTGTCATAGAAACCAATCACTCAAAGGAGCAATCGTTGCTTACTGACAATTTCTGGCTCCAACATGGCGGCGTCCATATGGTGGAAAAATGGCGACTGAACTGACATCATTTGGTTGGAGCCAAAAGTTATACCATTTTCTATGGATGATGTCACACTCACTCAGTCCAGTACTCTTTACAGTCAATGGTTCATCACACCATCGTTGGTATACAGATAACTAGTTGACTGGGAACATGTCATCTTCAAGACTAGTTGGTTTGGGATCAAACCCTCACCTGGGCGGATCAAAGCGTTTCAGGCTCCTCTCCTCAGAAACAGAGAGGTTTAGGAACATGTCAGCTGCTCGGGTCTGGAACAGACTCAAGCCAACTCAGAGACAACAACCTGTAGGAGCTTTCATTGTAGGAGCTTTCATGGATGGAAGAGAGTCTCAACTTCAGCAGAACAGAGCAAACATCAAAGAAGAAAAAAGCAGATTATCCAACATCTGAAAATCTCCAGACTCACAGGACTTCTAGCCCACTTCTTAAAGCACATTTTTGTGTTCTTTTGTCTACTTTTACTCATATTTTTGGAGGATGCTGCCATCTACTGGATTAATTTTTTTTTAATATTGTATTTTCCTTGAAAAGGCAGATTATATTCATGTTTACAGCACACAATTGTTCATAGCTTGTTTAATTTAGAATAGTGGAGGCCGGTGTCAGAGTTGGTTCTGAAGGATCAGAGGGTTCTGCAGGTCTGTTAGGTTTCTGGTGCGAATTTTAAGTAGGATGACAGTCGAGCGAACAGTGGGAACGTCCAGAGCAGCATTCATAGGCATATCTGGTATTTATTTATTTTTTTTGGTTTATTTCACATCCATGCATTCAGTTTCATGCAATGCAAAACTTTAATAATAACAACATAAAAAAGTTATCTTGTTTTGTGTCTTGCAAGAAAAACAGAAAGTTTTTACAACATAATTGAAAACATTTCTTTTCTTAAAACAAGAACTCTTGGTAGGACCATTTTCTTACCACATTAGCAGATTTTTTTTTAACTTTTTGACTAATTCAAAGAAAATCTGTCAATAGGTTAAGAACTTTTGACTCATTTCTAAAAAAAGTCTGTTTTTTCTATTTTTTTCTGTCTTGCCATAAAAGTTCAGAGTGCTTTGAAGTTATTTAAATCTGTTCTGCAGCAGAACAGAACAGAGCTTTCTGTAAAGTACAAAGCTTCTGCTTCAGCCCCACCACCCTCATTGGAGTTCTACTGCAGATCAGAACCATAAACCCACTGGACCACGTTGCCTACTGGATTCAGAACTACAGTCTGGATTGGGTCAGACCTGAGTTACAGAAAACAAGCCATTAGGAAGAAGAAGAAAAAAGAAGTAAAGTTCCTTTACTGTTCTGAACACCTGCCTGGACCTCAGTTTCACTGAACCTTTGAGCAGATGAGCCAAACAGGACAAGTTTGTTTCACATTTGTGTTTTATTTTAAACCCAACAGAACACATGATGGCAGCATAACAGACAAGCTCCCTGACAGAACCAGAGGAACGATTCTGCAGGTCTTTCATGAACACGTTTTCATTGTCCTGGTGCAAGAACTTGATCCAGGAGACCGGGAGGTTTCTGAGCATGAAGACCTCAAGCCTGAAGGATCTGAAGTAGAGAAACCTGCGACCGACCCATGAACATCTGAACCAGAAACAGCCAGGAAATGAGACTGTAGTTCATGAGTGTCAAACTCAATCATACAAGGAGCCAAAATCCAAAACACACCTTAGATCGCGGGCCAAACAGGATAAACATTTACTGAACACTAAAACTACATTCTTAAAACTTTAAAACCATAACTTTTTAGCATAATTATAAACTAGATAAATAGCATTACCTGCAATAATTCTAGTGTGAATGCTGTAAGATGAATTTGGCTGCTGAAGATGCTGAAATTGATAGTTAAAAACACTGAACCTAATAGCTGAAAACACTGAAGCTGAGACCTGAAGATGCTGAAGCTGATAGCCAGCTGAAATATAAGCTAAATGCCAAATTAGCCTAAAAAAAGCCCTGGTTAGCCAAAACAGCTAGCATGTAGCTGAAATATTCCAAATAAGCCTAAAAAATCTTAGTAAATGCCAAAATAGTCCAAAAAGCTAGCAGAATGACAATTCTTAAAACTTTAAAACCGCAACCTTTTAACATAATTAGCAACAATAAAGAGTTTTTATTGTTATTTATGTAGAGCAAAATGAAATTTCTGCCAGCAGCTCTTTGCTAAAAAAATTAATTATGAATAATAAAAAGGCAGGAATATTATTCCAGAATAAATCAACTTAAACCTTAAATAACTTTCAATATTTTACTCTCCATAAAAATATACTTTGTCAACATTTTACAAGTTAGAAATGAGCTCAAGATAACATCGGATCATTAACAACAATAAAATGATCTGGAGGGCCGGATAGAATTACCCGGAGAGCCGGATCCGGCCCCCGGGCCTTGACTTTGACACGTGTTCTGTAGTTCAATACTTGTTCTGGACCTGATGGCATTACAGGCTGAAGAACGAGGTTCTGAAAGAGCATCTGTGGCGGACCCCGTGGATCAGAACCTGCACACAGGAGGGTTCTTCATTCCATGCACGTGTTCAGGCTCGGCCCGTTGACTGATGCCCTTTCATGGTTGCACTGCTCCTGCACCCCCACAGTAGTGCAACAGGGAAAGAGTGTCAGTCAGAGAGCGCGTGCTGCTCTTCCTCACAGACGAAGACTCCTCTTCACCTCTCGGAGGAGCTGCTGCTCCCACCAAACCCATCCGACATGAGGACCCTGAGCTGCCTCTGCAGGGGAAACCAGAAGCCGTGACATCACTTCCTGCAGAAACCCTGCTGATGGCATCACTTCCTGTGAAGGTGCAATCCCTCACAGACGACACCCTATAAGCAATATTGCACTACTGAGAAATGCTGCTGAGAGCAGAGGCAACATCGATAGGGTCCCATCTGCAAGGCTCTGGAGACACTCCTCCTGCGATGGGGGGTCTTGGTGGGTGGAGGTCCATGGTGCTTCATCCGCTGAGAAACAAACTTCTGATGAAACCTCAGATCCCTCTTTTTATGACTCCTTCTCTGTCAGGAAGTGATGGTGGTGGAGGGCCCAAATGCAGGAGACCAGGTTTTTTGGCAGAAACTTTAAATATTTAATTAACCGAAACATGATTAAAAACAAACAAACAAAAAAATAACAACATAGCAAACCAAAACAGATGACCTGACAAGAAAAACTGAAAAACCAGACATTTAAAAAGACAATTAACTGAAATGACGACAGCTGTGGATCATAACCTGAAACTAGTGTGACTGAGGGACAATTCAAAACAGAACATGACCAAAAACCAAAATATAACTGACAAAAAACAAACCAATCACACTCCTAACAGTACCCCTCCTCCAAAGGACAGATCCCAGATGCCCAAAAACAAAGATCTTGGCAGGATGTAGAAACATTCAAGGTTCCTGCAGCCAGGCAGATGTGAGGGGTATCAGAACCTCCCCAGGAACAGGAAACATGAAGAGGAGCGGTCCCGGCGACCCTCCACAGGAACAGGAAACATGAAGGGGAGCGGTCCCGGCGACCCTCCTTACAGATCAGAAACGATTTCCGCAGTTATCTAAGAAATTCACTTCAAAACACAGCAAATTAACAGCTATTTTATCTATCCTAATAGTTTTAGATTTTCTTCACACTACGCCAAAATTGCTAATTTTTCTATTAGAGACAAGTTTTCCTTTAACCCTTTAACACCTGAGGCGTCGCTTAAGCACAGAATCTTTAATGTACTGTAACTTTTCAACACGATCAAGCCGCTTTTCTCCTTCACAATCTACTGGAATTACATTGATCGTGCGAACAATAAAAAAAAAAAAAAAAATCAGTAAATTAAAGAACATAAACACTGGAGTTCAATTTAATGGTAAAAAATTGTAATTAAAAAATGATTTTGTTATCCATTAAATAAATAATTATTGTATTTAACTCCTAGAGTTCCTAATATATAATAGGCATTTCTATAAAACCAAGAATAATGTGATCTGAATGTGGATTAAAACACAATTTTGAATGATTATTATGTATTATTATATATGGCGTCATAACTAATTTAATCCTGTTAAGCAAAAGGTTTGATCTAGTCTAGCGAGAAATGTAGTTAATTAACTTTTAGTACAACTTGTACTTATTGTAAAATAATTTACAGCATCAAATTTTTTATTTAAAATATTTATTTTGCTTGTGAAAATGTTAGAATTAATTTTTAACATCAATAGAGTTTTTTCTCTTTTAATGGTTGACTTGTGTTTCCTTTTTTCAGATTTGATGTGTTCATTTCTCAGCTAAATTGTTATTTTTGACGTTAAACTCCTTTTAAAAAATAACATGGTTTCCATTCATTTTTGAATGTCTTGTTTTTTAGTGTAAATGTTGAAGTTGATTTACAGCAAAATTTAAAAAAAGTTTTTCCGTTATTTTATACTTCACTGATTTGACACCATAATGAAGGAGCTGATCAGTTCATACTCTGACCCCCTTTAGCATTTAAAGCACAACTCTTAACAAAACATGTATTCAAACTTCAAATAATATAGTAATCCAAACTAAATAAATCTATTTAATATTTTAGGTTTGATTCCACAATAAAAATAAAGCCTAAAAAACATATTAAATCAAAAGAATTTATAATGATGCAAATAGAATAAAAATGAAATATTTGAAATTAAAGGAAAAAATATATAGAACTGTTTAAATGTATAATTTAGCACACGTGTGTCAGAGTCAAGGCCCTCCAGATCCTTTCATTTTATTGTTATTAATGACCCGATGTTATCTTACGCTTATTTTGAACTTGAATAATATTGACAAAATGTATTATTTTAGAGAGTAAAATATTGAAAGTTATTTAAGTTGATTTATTCTGGAATAATATTCCTGCATATTTATTATTCATCATTATGTTAAAAATGTATAGTTTTAAATTTTTACATTTTGGAATTCTGCTAGCTAGCTTGTTGGACTATTTTGGCATCTACTAAGATTTTTTACGCCATTTTGGATTTAAGTTAATATTTCAGCTACATGCTAGCTGTTTTGACTAATTTGGGGCTTTTCTTTTTAAGTTTCTTTTAGACTGTTTTGGAGTTAGGCTCATATTTACATATTAGCTGTTTTGGCTAATTCAGGGTTTTTTAAGTTTTCTAGGATATTTTGAAGCTATTTTTTGAACTACATGATAGTTGTTTTTCTTCCTTTTTTTAGGCTAATTTAACAATTACCTAATATTTTATCTGGCTTTTAGCTTTTGCGTTTTAAGCTATCAATTTCAGCGTATTTATCTATCAATTTCAGCATCTTCAACTATCAGCACTAGCATCTTCAGCGGCCAAATTTAGCAAATTCACTCTAGCATTATCACAGGTAATGCTATATATCTAGTTCGAAATTATCTTAAAAAGTCACGGTTTTCGAGTTTTAAAAATGTAGTTTTAGAGTGTTCAATAAATGTTTATCTTCAGCCGTTCCTAACTGGTTCTGATGGACCCAAAGAACCGCGCGCACGTGTCCAAGCTGCTTCTGCAGATGTGTGCATGCGGGCCTGAGGCCCCCAACCCCCCTCACATTCCTCATAGAGGGGATCCCCCCCTCCAAGAAAAAAAAAAAAACCTTCAGGCTTTGAAAGAAGACCGGAGAACAGGAAGCTGCATGTGCACTGTCCCGTGCACGCTCCCCCCACAGTCTGTGTCCTGTGCATGCACGTGCGCAGCAGCAGGGGTTCTGCATTCTAACGTCAGAGAAGTTTGCTTTTCTACAGCAGCTGAAAATGTTTTTTTTAAAACAAAATTTTATTTTGTCTCGTTTTTCTTGAGTTACATCATCATTATCAGTCACTAAAACATTCCACAAACGCAGATTTCCTTCAAAATTAATTGGATATTTCAGAACTCTGTTATTCATGAAGCTCCTTTATAATCATGCTGCACTCAAAGCCTACCTTCAACTTAATCAATGGGGTCAAATCAGGAACATACGGTGGCCCTGAAGTACAAATTAGTCCAAACTTAAAGCAAAAACATTAAAGATCACAACAACTATTAAAAAAGCAAAACAAATAATAAAGCTCAAGATTACAATTTAAAAATCAAAACACAATTTCCAAAAAAAAATTAAGCAAAATAAAAAGGAAACTTTTAGAAAAAAAAATGATTTCCATAAATCAAATTAAAATACTAAAAAACCAAAAACAAAAGGAATCAGAGAGGGTCGGTACTATTGGACATCACTGATTGGATGATGAAGTTTGTCCATCATAACTCAAAGTTATTTGACATGAAGGGATACTGGATCTGCTCCGTATGAATCATAAAACCTATATTATTATGGAGACCCAGTTGAGAAAAACTCAAATGACATAAATCAATTTAGTTTCACTTTTTTAAATTTTTGTTTTGATTTCTGGGAATTACTTTTGTTCACAGAAATGTTTCATTTTTATTTTGCTTCCTTTTTGGGATTTTTGTTTTGGTGTCTGGTATTTATTTTGCGATTTAGAAAATGTAATATTTTTATAATCATTTCATTGGCTTCGCAAATATCGTTGTGATCTAAAAAATGTTTTTGCGCTGTTGGTGGGATTTGATCTTCAGGGCCACCGTAGGATCAGCTTACAGTGATTGAAAAACCAGAAAGTAAATTAAAAAATAGTGGCGTGCAGCCGTGATAATGTTCTCCCAAAGTTTGTGACATCAGAGCGGGGATGAGTCAGGCAGCGCCAACAACAGAAGCTGTTCTGGAGTGGAAATGACATCACTATAACCTCTGTCACCCCATGTCAATCATGCCCTGTTGGTCAATAGGCTCAAAGCTCCGCCCCCAAGTAAAATTAGGCTCAGCAGAGGCGAAAAGTCTGAATCAACACTGAAAAATGACTGAAAGAAAAGGAGAGAAATGAGGAAAAAAAAAGAAAACACAAAATAGTAGCTGTTACAGACGCACATTGTTTTATTATGTTTCATTGTATTTTTTGTTTTATAGCATTTTTTGTATTATTATTATTCAAGTTTAAAAATTTAAATGCTTTTTTATATGTTATGTCTTTCAAATTCCTAACATTTTTTTTTCATTTTCTCAATATTCTCTTCAAATTTAAAATGTATAATTTTAAGTTTAAAACTGTTTTCAAATGTCCATCACATAGTTTCTATTTTTCCGATCTACATTCTGGTTTTTCATTCACTTAAGCTGATCCTGGTTTGATCCCAGAGTGTTTGTACTCACACACAAACGGCGGTTTCACTCTTTTAAATAACCGTTCACATTTAGGTAAAGAAGTTGAGCTTCAGATTAACTCTGTGTTGATATTATTAATAATCTAATTATAACTATTGTGATATTGCACATAATCCTGTATTGCACGTGTCAAAGTTAAGGCCCGGGGGCCGGATCTGGCCGTCCAGGTAATTCTGTCCGGCCCTCCAGATCATTTTATTTAATTATTAATAACCCGATGTTATCTTGGGCTTATTTCTATTTTGGATAATTTTGACAAAATATATTTTTATGGAGAGTAAAATAATAAAAGTTATTTATGGATGAAATTGATTTATTCTGGAATAATATTCCTGCATTTTTATTGTTCATAATTATGTTAAAAAGTTACAGTTTAAAGTTGCTTTTTGGAATATTTCGGCATTTATTAGGCTATTTTGGAGTTTAGCTAATATTTGCATGCTAGCTGTTTTGGCTAACCTGTTTTTTAGGCTAATTTAGCATTTAGCTAACATTTTAGCTGGCTATCAGCTTCAACTTTTCAACTATTAACATCAGGATTTTCAGCTTTCAGCTTCAGTGTTTTCAGCTATCAATTTCAGCAACTTCAGTGTCCAAATTCAGCTTACAGCATTCACACTAGCATTATCACAGGTGATGATATATCTCATTCATAATTATGTTAAAAAGTTACAGCTTTATAAATGTAGTTTTAGGGTGTTCAGTAAATGTTTATCCTCTTCGGCCCGGGCCCAAGGTATGTTTTGGATTGTGCGATTGAGTGTGACACTCCTGCTTTATTGTGTTTTGAGTCATAATTGAGATTTCCCACGTTAAAAACCAAACAGTCATGTGGAATATCTCTCTATCTTTTTTAAACGTCAGATTTTCTAAAAACAAAAACCCTAATAAAATAGTAGTAATAATATTAATGATTATAAATATTTGTATAAAGTCACATTTTGATGGAATGCTGTTGTGTTCATGTCTGTTTGTTTGTGAGTCCCGCCTCCAGCTGCTCCAGCTCCAGCAGGTACGGGTCGGTCAGAGAAGCTCGCTCCACAACAACAACAACAACACAGAGTCCAAACTGCAGCACAAACAGCCACAAGCATGTGTGGGGCAGGAGGGGTGGGTGGGAGGGGGGGCGCTGTTGGCCGATGCCCTTTTAAAATTGCACTGCTCACCTGATTTCACAGTAGCACAACAGAAAAAGGGCTCCAGACAACAACACACTGCTGCACGATTAACACATCGCCGCACAACAGCAGCCGTGAAACAGACAAACAGGCTTACGGCTGCTGCGGCATGGGGGGTCACGCTGCCCGACCCGGGCCTGAAGACACAGACATGTCATAGATGCAGACTGGAGGGGGGGCGGCCCCCACCACTTTACAATGTGAGCATTACAGTCATGTCTGTTCAGATCTGTTCCAGTCTACATCACACACAGACTCACAAACACGTCCTGCAGGCCAGGAAAGGAATGAGGGTACAGGAAGGGGGGTAGGGGGGTGGAGGAAGTCAAGGAAGGAAGAGAGGATGTAGGAAGTGAGAAGTGCAGGAAGTAACAATCAAGTCCAGAGAGGACCCCCTCCCTCATTAGCTTCATCTGATCCCTTCTATTCCTGTCCAGCAGCCCTGCAGCCCCCCCACCACAGGACGGCTTTGGTTTCCACTGACTGGTTCTGTTCTGGAACATGAAGACCCAGAACCCGTCCCCTTGGTTCTGTGGATGTGCAGCATGCAGCCTCCTTTCCTGTACCGGCGGATCCAAACCCTCCACCTCTGACCCGGACATGAGGAACACCTGGACCTCCTGCGGTCCAGAACCAGAGTCCAGCTGGTGCAGCGGCGGGCGGGCGCGTGCGTTTTCCACCCACCTGTCAATCACGGCTTTATCAGCACACGCGCGCGCGCCTCCACTCAGTAAAAACACGCGCGAGCCTAGAATGGTTTAAATGTCTGTGGCCAATCAGACATCCACGTGTGCGCGCGCGTTTGAGCCAGGAGGTTCTGATGGTACCTGCAGGGCCGGTCCGCAGGAGGCACGCGCGGAAAAGCGCAGGCGCGTCCCACAGCGAGAAAGGCCTCCCGCTCCTCAGAGTGCGCGTGCACACGCGATCCGGTCCGGTTCTTTTCCCCGGGGAGGACTCCCGGTGGCCCCCCCTCTGGAAGGTCCTCCTGCGGCTCGGTGTTTTGCGGCCTCGCGGTTCTGGACTCCATCTTTGCTGGTTGACGTTCAGCTTCTGGAGCGCAGCCGCATCTGCATGCCGGCCGCTGATTGGCTGCTGGCCACGGCCGCCTCTGCGCTCATTGACTGAAGCCTCCTCTCCCGCTCGCCCGGATTGGTCGAAAACCAGCGTGACGTCACAGTGGACTTTAATTTAACAATGAACACAAGTCCTGTTTTTCATTCACAAATCTGTCGCTGCCGTGCGCGCGCACCGAACTGAGCCGAGGTGGGAACCGAACCGCAGCAGAACCTGGACCGAGCGGGAAGCCCAGACACGCCCGCGTGCTCGCCTGAGTTCTTCAGGGAGTTTGGTGGCACGCGCGCTTCCCTCTTTTTTTTTTTTTTGGAGGGGGGTGACGTCCTGCAGATGCTATGTAAGGCACGCGCGCTCCTGTTGGTTCTGCCCGCTCCTCAGCTCGCTCCAGCTCCCAGAGCGGGGGCCCCAGGAAGCTCCATGCCCGTATATGGAGGCGGAGCTCAGATGAAAGGAGTTCCTCTGTGTGGCCGACGCACGCGGAGCCGCGCGCGTGACTCCCTGTTTGGAGTCTGGGCCCTGTTCTGGTTCTGACCGTTCTCTCCTTTATTCTCTGTATTTGATGCAGTTTACACAGCTCACACGCACGCGCGCGTGTGGCCCTCTGACCTTGGGAGCAATCTGAGAGGACACGTGCGTGCGTGACGTGCGCGCGCGAGTCTGGGCAGCGGGCAGTCCCGACCAGACTGTGATGCAAACCAGCTTTCGGCTGGTTCCAGTCCGGACTCACTGCAGGACGGTTCTGGTTTTGGCTCAGGAGCCTCTGGCACGTGCGTGCTCACAGCAGAGGGGCACGCGCGCGCTGTGCTTTGAACAATAAAACTGCAGATTTCGTCTTTCTTTATGGAAGGCACATTTTCTCCTGATTTTTTAATTGAACAAAAATGACAAATTAATCACATTTGTGACTTTAGTTGATATTATTTCATATAATTTTCCTTTAAAAATTCTTTAATTAAAAAAATCCTGAAATTAAGTTTATCATAAATACTGTAAATGTAAATAAAATTATATCTTAGCTCTTCTTATTCTAAATGTTGTTTTTACTTTCTGTTAAAAAAAATGACATTTTCATCTTTAGTTTTATTTGTTCCAAATGTTTTTTTTACAGAACATTTTTAAGTAATTTCATTTTTGTATTTTTGCTCTTGTGGGTTTAAATCAAAACATAAATAGAAAAAGGCACTAACATTAAGAAAAAAATAAAAACATAACACATGGTGAAATTGTCAATGGAAAATAAATGAAAAATAGAAACAAATAGAAATTAGTTTAGTAAATAAAAATGGAAATTTTCAAAGCAATTTCCAGTTATTAAATTAATTAGTTTAAATGTTAAATTGAGAAGATTTGAGTATTTGTATAGATATTTGGATTAAATTATGTTCTTTTCCCTAAAATCAGGGATGATTATATCAGGAACTGTCGCTTGGATCCACGACAATCCAAATGTTCTCGAGAAAAACTGTTAAAAAATATATATTTAAAAAAAAACAATCAGAATTAACAAAAACAGAAAAGGTCTCAAAAAAAGATAATGTATTAAGTGAACGTATTTATTAAATTTAAATAAGTCACATTTAATCTTTAGTTTCAAGGAAAACATCACTCTTGTATTAAATATTTTGCTTTTGCTTTGTTTTTTTTCTTCTAAACAGTTAAAAGAAAAAGCAAATAGAAAAGTAAATATTTTCTTTATTTCCACTGGAGTTAAGAAAGAAATTAAAGTTAATAAAGAAAATATTTTGTTTGCTTTATTCTTTTCAAACACAGTCCCTCCTGTAAACTGATTTACTCCTCACCTCACAGGGCTTTATATTGCATCTTAGATTATTTTTTTTTGTAGGATATTAAATTAAAATAAAATAAAACTAAGTGTTTCAATGAAAATCATGTTTTAGAATCCATTAAATGAATTAAAAACATTCAAAAAGCTAATATAAATTCAAGAATTTACCCTGAAAAACAAAAATTCATGAATGAAAACATTTTCTAACAATGAAGATCTTTTTATGACGAGAATCTGAAACTTTGTTTATCGTTTGAATGATTTGATGCAAGTTTACGTCATGATGTTTAACCCTAAAGGACTTCGTTTGCTGCAGGAAAATAACAGAAAGACTCGATAAACATGTTTGATGCTGTTTGAATTTTTTATTTCCTGGAGTGACATCTGACAAAATCAAAAGTTTTTATGGTGGACTGGGGTGGGGGGTATCTGAGCAGAAAAAGCGGCAGGTCGGGATGGGGTCCAAACGTTAGAAAGTTCTGTTTTGGTTTGTTGAGGACCAACATTCACAGTACAGAACCTGGACTGAAACATTCAAGTTTGAGATTTTGTTTTCATTTGTTTTTTGGAAGCTCTGATGAGCAAACGGATAACAGAGCCTTGATCCTCATCAGTCTGTGTTGTGGAATAATGTTCTAGACCACGTGTCAAAGTTAAGGCCCGGGGGCCGGATCCGGCCCTCCGGGTAATTCTATCCGGCCCTCCAGATCATTGTATTGTATTGTTATTAATGGCTCGATGTTATCTTGCACTGATTTCTATCTTGTATAGCTTTAACAAAATATATTTTTATGGAGAGTAAAATATTAAAGTTATTTAAGGTTTAAGTTGATTTATTCTGGAATGATATTCCTGCATTTTTATTATTCATATTTATGTTAAGAAGTTGCTGTTTTAAAAATGAGCATTCTGCTAGCTTTTTGGACTATTTTGGCATTTGCTAAGATTTTTCAGGATATTTTGAAGTTTAGCTAATATTTCAGCTACATGCTAGCTGTTCTGGCTAACCTAAGTTTTTTTGTTGTTGTTGTTTGGGCTAATTTGACATTTAGCTAATGTTTTAGTTTAATCAGATTCAGGGTTTTCAGCTATCACCTCTAGTGATTTTAGCTATCAATTTCAGCATCTTCAGCAGCCAAATCCATCTTACAGCATTCACACTAGCATTATCACAGGTAATGCTAGATATCTAGTTCATAATTATGTTAAAAAGCTACGGTTTTAAAGTTTTAAAAATGTAGTTTTAGAGTTCAATAAATGTTTATGCTTTTCAGCCCGCGATTCAGTTTGACACCCCTGTTCTACACTCTACCAGCGGTTTGCTGTGGTGAGATGTTTGGACACACTTCTCTCTTGGTTTTTCATGCAAAAACAGGAGATGAATGGACATGTCTCTCATTGGACATTTATCAGAATTGCTTATCTGAGTGTTCAAAATGAAGTAATGAATTGGAGGACAGGACAATGTCATCTGAAGATAGCAGAAGTAGGAACACAAACCCTTGTTGTTCAGCTTTTGGGTCATGCATGTTTTTGCCACGTCTTTTTTTACTTCATAATTATACTTAAGTATTTTTGATTGAAGTTCTTGACATTGATCCATTTTCAACTCTGTTGGTTTTATTCTGAAAAGCTTTTGTAGCTGTATTTCTGTCCTGACTTCACTATAGAACAGAATCAATGAACCTGCTGCTCTTTTAGAACTTTCTAGAAAGCTACTTTCACTTCAAACTCTCCAAACAGAACCCCCAACTGAGGTCTGGGTCAGAACACAGAACACTCACTGACACACCTTAACCAGTCACTTCAGTGCAAACAGCTCAACATCCAGACATGTGCTGAGTTCAGAAGGGCACTCTGGGAAATCAACCGCACTGCATTATGGGTCTAGGAGGGTGGGG
>NC_050520.1:12215330-12224964 GCF_002922805.2 Oryzias melastigma
CTTCAATGAATGTTCAGATGAATATTGATATTTTTCAGATATTTCAGATCGAATGAATGAATGAATTTCAGATTGATCTGTCTGAGGCAGAATCGAATTAACCGATTCCATTTAACAATTGTTTCAGAATGCGATAAACTGATGTTGGAAAACACCATCACGAAACTGATCAGCCATCATTCCAGTCCAGTGTGTGGAAAACTTTAAATTGATCAAAGTCATGTGACCATACAAAGTGTTAGAATGTTCTAGTAATGATTATTCTGATGAGAAAAACAACAGTGAGCTGAACTTTATCAAACAAAAATGTGGATGGATTTGTTCTTATTTGTTTGTACACATATTTAGTTTACACGTTATTTTCCAAGAAAGAGACATATCTTTATATAAATGCGGTCTGAGTTTATTCAGATACAATTTTTATTTTCACCCCTAGAGGGCAGTCTGGTCATATTTGTCCACAAACGAGATTTTACTGTAATCAGCATAACATTGACTTCAGTTTTTTATTGTTGGCCTGATTAAAGTTAAAATAAATATTCTATAAACTTTGTTAACAGTGTTGACTCACACATTTAGACAAACTCTTATTTACTCTTTACTCTCTTAATTTGTTCTCAGGTCAATTTTTAAATTATCCTTTTTTCTTGATGTAATATCTTTGAAACGAGTCAAGCCTCAGTAGTGGGTGTGGCCTCCATGTGCCCATACAACTGATTTTGTGTTTTAATGCTTTACTGGTTAAACCAGGAGTCTACAACCTGCAGCTCCAGATCCACATGAGGTTCTTTTATCTCTCCATGGTGGATCGTTGACCAAACATAAAATAAGTCATGGAGACTGCTGATCCAGACATGTTGACCATCAGAGTCAGCAGCTCCTACCAATGGCTGCATAACCAAAACTATCTAAAGAAAACAAATAAACAAAGCCTGAAAACTAAGACTACCAAGATCCAAACTAAAATAACAAAACCCAGCAGTGTAAGACTGCTGAGGACAGAGAGAGGAAAAAGAACAAAAAATAAGTAAAAGAAAAATAAAATAGCTATTTTTTAAAGTAAGGATTACTTAATTAGCATTAATTTAATTTAGATTAGTTAAATGTATGAATTGATGTCTGAGGTTCACATAGATGATAAACTCTGTAGGTTTTTACATCAATGTTGACCTGAAGACGTCTTGTTTGTTCAACTCTACCTCCAGAATGAACAGATTTGATATGCAAAACTTTGGTAAAAAGTTTGATCTTTTATGAGTTAAAACCACATATTATCTTATGCTGAACAACATTAGTTAATAGCTGCACTTAGATGATCCTGTTTGAAACAGAACATCTTTTATTTTCAAAAGAAGTTATTTGAACTTCTGTTAAACATTGAAAAAAATATCACAATATTTTTTGCTTTTGTTTGTGCAAAAAAACAAAATAAACATTATTCATAATATTAAAAAAGAGGGTCATGAATGGAAATCCAAATTTCTTAAAGGTTAAAGTAAGACTATGGAGCTCCTTCAAGGTTCTGATCAGTAGAAAACGAGTCCAAATGTCTCTTTTACCGTTAAAGGTTACCGACTCCTGAACTAAACCAATGGTGGGAGAAACTGATCTGGTTTAACTGGATTAAATAAACACAGGAATGAATGTTTAAACACAGTTTTATTCTCCTGCAGAACATCAGGTTCTCCTTTAAGCAGCGGAGGGGGGGGTCCACAGAGCTTACTCCCCCATGCCCTGTCCTCCGTACATGAGTGTTCTGGACTCCATCAGAGCAGGCTCCCCTCATCTCTAACATCAGAACCCCCCACAGTCACAGACTCTCCGCTCGCCGTTATACAAAGTATGCTGCCAGGGCAGCCATCTTGTCTTTGGGCTTCTTGGGGTTGGGTCGGCGGCCTCGGCCACGCCCCCGACCTCCTCGCCTGGCGCCCCCGCCTCGGTGCGCGGTGCGCCTCATGGTGGCGTGTTTGAGCTCCACGGCATCCTGGAAGAGCGGGTCACAGAAGACACAGCCGGTGTGCTGCGTCTCCCCCCCCGGCAGGGGAGTGCGGGCCTTGTTGAAGTCCACCATGACCAGAGAGGCGTCGCAGACCTCACAGCTGTCCTGAGAGACCTGGAAGCACACGGAACCAGAACCTCAGGGTCCAGAACACTCCAAACATTCACAGACAGGGATAGATGGGGGGCAGGCCATGGTTAGGGCCCCAGAGTGTAGCTGATGGGGTTGGTAGATGAAGAAAACAGGAAAATGGGAGTGGACTGTGCTGAGCCAGCATCAAAATAAACATCCAAGACATTTTAAAAAATATTACAAGTTTCAAATCAGCTCTAAATACTGTCACCATTTAATAGCAGTCTTTAATTTTAGCAGAGTTCAATCTGCCACTGAAGTACCTTCAACCAGCAAAAAAATAGGAACTTGTTCTTCATCTTTTGTTTGTCTGTGCTTCCATCTCAAAACAATCAATGCAGCTGTTTGTGTGGAAAGTTGTGCCAGTTTGCTTTTTAAATGAGTTTTTTTATTTCCTCCTACCAGATTTTTGCCATTTCCCCCAGAAAAACCCACATTGCTTATTGGTCAAAGCAAATGTGCTTTGAAATATTTAGCCTATTTTAACAGATGTAATTTGTGTGGAAGTCCATGTCTGTGCACGACAATCTTTGGGGAGTCAGATTTAAAGACCAATTCCAATGAAAATGGTGTTCCTGTGGTGTTTTCCTGCTGATGGAGGACATGGATACAGAAAATTAAGATTAAAAATGTGTTTTTGAGAATTTATTTATTCAAATTGTGAGTCAGGAGCACCAAAAAGAGGAAAAAAATGCTGAATGAACCACAAGCTCCTGACGCAGTGGGCTTACTGTGCACCAATATCACAACTCAGAGGAGATTTTGACTAAAATGGTGTCGTCATAATTAAAAGACTACTGGGAAGGCTTTTACAACAGATCAGAAGATGATCAGAGTGGGTTGTGTGTTGCAGAGTGGGTCCCACATAGAACGTGACTTTTTATTCCACGCTTCTGCAGTCTGAACTATGACGGAGAGGAGAGAACATTTATTAGTTTGACTGTGTGAAAGCTGTAAAGCATTCACTTTTACTTTTTTCTTTATTATTATGTTTCTTCTGTACGTTTTTTGGACGTACCATAGCTCTTCAGCTCTTTCAGCGATTAAAATATTCAACTCTTAATGCTTTTTCAACTGATTTAGGCTATTTTGGAGTTTAGCTAATATTTCAGCTACATGCTAGTTGTTTTGCCTAACTCAGCTTACAGCATTCACACTAGCATTATCGCAGGTAATGTTATATATCTAGTTTTTAAAACGTTTTAGTATTTTTTTATGAAGATTACAGAAATGAATTATTTTAAATTTGGTTATGTGTGGTTTTCTGGAAAACCGTAAATGTTTACTTTTAGGTTGTGATTGTTGCACTTTTTCTCTTAGCCTACAAACCGACCCTGGCCCCACATCAGAGAAGAACATGTTGCCCTCACAAGAAAAAGTTTGTGGACCGCTGCTCTAGAGAAATATACAATCAGTCTGTTCTTCTGTTAGTCTGACTCACCAACCTGAATGGTTCAGGAGCTGCTTTTTTTGTGCCCGTTTTTAAAGACCACTGTTGACGGGTCCACATGTGCTGCCCAGGAGGGTAAACATTTTCAGGAAAGGCCTTCCTCACCTGCACCTTGTGAGCGTGCTCGAAGAAGTGCACAACCACATTGCATTTGTTACAGGCCATCCTCCACTTTGGTCCAGAGGTGGGGTCCAGAACCAGGACGCCGGAGTCACACTCCACACACTGACCGATGCCCAGCGCGCTCAGGGAGTGCTGGCATGATGGGTGGGTGCACTCGTTACACCCCATACCTACGAGAACAGAGGAAGACCCCCCCCACACACACACGCATCAGTCCACAGGTCTGGAATAATCACCATCTATCGTCATGGAAACACAGAGCCCCTCCCTTTGGGAGAATATTAAGTAAATGCTGGTTAAAGCTGAATGAGGAGAACTTAGGCAGTAATCTGTAACTCTGCAAAGCTCCAACATAGAAATGAAATGAAACAGTGAAACCTCTCTAACACGTTGCCATGGAAACCGGTAGTTTCTAAAGGAGCTGAGCCCTTGGCTTTATCTCTAACAAAAGACAGACTTTTCTAAACCATTACATATGAAAAAAGAGTACAACCCTTTCAGCCACCATCACTGCTGGTTTCATCTCAGAGTAAAGCGTTTGTGTTCAGTCAAACAGTTTATAATAATTAGTGCTGGAGGAATGAAAAACACAGCAAAGATAAAACTTCGACGGTTAGTTTGTTAAAGTCCCACTCCGATCATTTTTTGATCTGTTTTCAGTGTTCCCAGTGCTATTTTCATCAGAATTATGTCACTTTCAGCCAAAATCAAAAACCTGTGTAGTTTTCTAAGACATAGTTTCTGCAGAGCGGCAGTAGTTCATTAATATTTCACCTCTGAGTTGTGGGCGGGATGACAGATCACTCATTACTGAGCCTGCTAGCTTACAGCCCCTCACGCTCCCAACCTAACAATAGCGGTGTAACAACAATTGCGATCAATATCGAAGCTATCCAGTCGTACAGTTTTATCCAGATTCCAGGTCAAGAGGTGAAAACAAAGACATTCATGGATCTGTTTGTCCACAAGTGGGTGTATTTGAATGGAGCGGAGCAGAGAGACTTTGGCCCGCCAAATCTATGTTCTACATCACAAATAAGCTCTTTTTCAACAACATTTCTTCATCTGCTCCTGATTCACTACGACTTCTATAAAGAAGTACTCAGAAATGTAGTTTAAATCTCAGTTTTCTTTATACATGTCCTCAATCATCAGAAAAATGCTACAAGAACATGTTAAAATAACCAAAAAAATCAATTTTCATCAGAGTGGGTCTTTAAAAAAATGAAAGAAAATACAAGATTTTGGTGAAAAACGGATGACTGATATAAGAAAAGAACTTTGAAATAACCAGCTGAATGAAAAAGAACCAGAGAAGAACCTCCAGCAACTAATCAGATTACCTTTCTTCATGTCCCGGAACGGTGGGTTGCTGAAGCAGTAGGGGCACAGGGGGTAGCTCTTTCCCCGCGCCCCCGAGGTCCACAGAACCAGCTCGAAGTCGTCCAGAGGGCAGCGCAGCTCCTTGTACAGCTTGATGGCGCCGTTCTGGGGGACGTTGTAGGTCTCGTCACAGTGGGAGCAGTGCAGCCGGCTGGGCTTCGCCTGCAGGGGGAGCGCAGACGTTAGTGGGACAGAGGCTCAGTTCAACAGAAACACAAAGACTGAACTGGTTCTGACACATTCTGCCTACAGGGGGCGCTGAAGCCCTGCTCCTTGCAGGGAGAGGGCCACAGCTGAACTCCAGGACGTTTCTGATCCCAGGACCCAGAGATCAGGTGGTTCTGACAGGCGGGTCACTAAATGGCAGCTGTGAGCGCCCCCCTCTGGGCACATGAGCACGTGCACGCCGCTCACCTGGATGTACTTCATGAAGCGGTGGCACTTCCCGCAGCGGGACAGGGGCTTCCCCGTGGCAGCGATGGGGGAGAAGGAGACCTCCATCAGCTCGTCCATGCCTGCAGGAGCATGACTGCATCATTTACTGGAGTAACAGCAGTTACATTCACACAGCACCTCAGTCTGTTTTCTGACTGACCAGAATGAGTCACTGCAAAGTTCTAACACAAACAAAAGTTGTATCCTTAATGGGGGGGGGCTGCTGCTGCAGAACTCACTGCTGATGGAGTCCACAAAGTAGTGGAACTTCCTCCTGAAGATGTCGAGCGCGTGCTGCAGCACCTGCTGGAAGTTGGCCTTCCCCAGAGCGATGAGGCTGAGCTGCTTCTCCACGGCGGAGCGGATGGTGGGCAGCACCAGCTCTGCGTCTGGGCGGGGGGGCATGAATAAGGATGAGCTGTGCTGAAGGACGCCTGTCCCCGTTGCCATGGCCATTGATGCAGCGGCAGCATGGAGGTCACAGCTCAGACGGCCACTCACCGATCTTGTAATATCCGTGCACGAGGACGACACCCAGGTTAGTGGGCTTGAGCCGGCGGCCCGTCTCCACGGTAACGTAGTTCCTCTGGCAGATGTTGTTGATGTGGACGGGGATGCTGGCGTCCGTCCCTGCAGGACCAAGGACAGCCATGTGAGAGTGCTGAGAAGAACACGTGCGTGGCGGCGACCTCAGCGACTCTGCAGAGTTCTGAGGCCCGGCCCGTTTCGGCGAGGCGGGTGTCGGTACCGATGCCGTGCTTCTCCATGAGCGTGATGAGCTCGGCCTCAGTCAGGTAGTCGGGGGGGCCGGTCTGCCTCTCCACCAGGCGGATCTCGTCCACCGTGAAGGCGTCTCCGGGCTGGCAGGTCGGCAGCGCCTCCTCCAGCGGGACGCCCTGCCAGGGCATCAGGGCCGTGTAACCTGCAGGAGAGCGCACGTGAGCTCCAAGGCCACAAACAGGAACACATGGAGAGGAGTCCACGGAGCCAGAGCTGCTCATCGTCCACTAATCTGTTCATCCCAAACACTCTGATGTCCACAGAATCTGTTTTCACTAGAGATGCATCGATTCAGTCAAGCCACGATTCGATTCTATTCACAGTTTTAAAGTCACAATTTAGATTAATTTTTTCTCTACAAAATGAATTAAAGGTCATTTAAGGTCAAGTATGTGTTTTTTTTGCTCCTTACATCAAACTGTCTGTTTTCCTACTAACAGAAAGGATTCAATACAAATAAACACTTAAACATAATATTGAAATGATCTCCTTCCATACTCGGTTCATGTTGTGCTCCATGTGACGGACTGCTCAGTGCAACCCCCAAGCCCCTGCATGCACACTCTGTGCAAATGACCGTTAACGCACAGCGTGCGGACTAAAGAGAGTTAATGAAAAAGCACAATCTGTTAGCTGAGCTCTGACCAGCGTTGCAGAGGGGGAGAGCGAAGGTGCTTTAGCAGACAGTCAGTAGCTGCGTTTCCATTACATGTTTGCACAAAACTTTATTGAAATTCAAGGAATTTCAATAAAACAGTTTCGAAATGACACTGTTTCCACTAAAATCATCATTTTGCGATTAAGCACAAACCAACTCACGCGATAAGTCATTAAAAACACGGCGATAAACGAGAACAAGTATTGTTTTTTTATTCACTAAAAGGAGCATTTGGGTGGCGTCACAGCTCTGTCTGGGGCGCGTGCAGCACACCTCGACTCAGAAGAGTGAGAAGCCTGTTCAGCGGTTAAAAGAAAAAGCATTCTAACCTGAAAGCATCTGGACCTTTTTTCTGTTTGAAAACACGACAACATCCATTCAAGTTTCTGTCATGGCTCTAGTGCTCATCTCAATGGAGACTACAGGCTCCAAGCTGCAGAAGTGTAGCTGCAGATGAAGCGATGAAGAAATCGTGGTGATTTTATGGAGGAGCTGCATGATTCCGTATGACACGCTATATATAATGAGCTGTGACGCTGTGGGATCTCTCGATGTGCCGGCTGTGCAGCGCTCAGAGCAGACACTTCATACCAAGAAGTGCATTTATTTAGAAAAAAGTGTTTCCATTACAGTTTTGCGAAAAATATCTATTTCGATACATCCCAAATACCACCCCCTCTAAACGCAAACACTTTTTTTTTAGAATACCAGTTTTTTGAAATTATGGCGTTTCCATTAAGAGAATTTATTATTGAAATTCCAATTCGCGAAATTTCAGAGTTAACGACTAGTGAGGGGGTAAAAGCGGCGTAATAGGGGTGTGGCCTCCTCCTCTCTGCATGCTTGCTTCTGCCAAACTACTCTGAAATGCAAATCAAATGCATTCTGGGAGCTGGAGCAAGCAGCTTAATGAGGATCTACCTCAAACTGTTGTCTCTTTAAATTAAGCTTTCATTTGATAAATACAATCTGCACTAATTGTCTATTTTTAATAAGAATATTTAGATTTTTAATGCATTAGAAAATGAAGATGATTTAATTATTACTTTTTGTATTATCATAATTCTTTGAATACATTCATTCATTCATTCATCTTCCTGACCGCTTCGTCCCTTTTCGGGGTCGCGGGGTGCCGGAGCCTAACCCGGCTGCTGATGGGCGAAGGCGGGGTTCACCCTGGACAGGTAGCCAGTCTGTCTCAGGGCTCTTTGAATACAATCTGCACAAAGTGTATTACTGATTAATATAAATGATTTGTCGTGGATACTTGGAAATTTGATCACATCAATGATATTAATGATCCTTAATAGCCTGATTTTATAAATATTTGATATTAAGTCCTGAACCGGATATTGATAATTCATGTAGAGAAAATGGTCCAGTCGGGGTGGGATTATATAAGTTCGCTTCCTTCCACTCCCTTTAAAGTGATCTACTTATGATTCATTAAATAATATGTTATTTCATGTATTATGACCTGATCGCTTGAAATAAACCATTTCATTCATTCATTCATTTAGAGTGATATTTAAAAAAAACTATTTTCTACATGTTTAAGATTCAGTCTGAACTAAACTATAACAGTGTTGAACATTTAGAATATAGTGCAGATCCTTAAAAATACTGAGTTCTGAATGATTATTGTACATATTAAATGAATAACATTCATAAATTCTTAATAAACCAGGTGATGTGAGGTGAACCTGGTTCTGGATGGGTCTATTTGACAGTCCAGTGGGTCAGTACTGAGGCTGAACAGTGATACAGCTCCTCTGTACTTCAGGACTGAAGCTGCAGAGTTCTGTCACAAAGATCTGCTTCTCCTGAGCTCACCTGCAGAAATGGGCGTTTTTCCTCCACAGGAGAAGCGCTCGGTGCCGATGCTGAACTCAATGGTGGTCTGCAGGTACCTGCAGTCCTGGCTGACGGTGGCGATGAAGTGCCGTGTGATGTACTCGTACAGCCGCCAGCCGTCACTTCCTGCAGAGCAGCAGAGGACAACCTGAATGAGAGCAGGCTTGATTCTGAAACTTGAGCTGAGGATCAGAGCTTCAGTTTTTAGGATTTTTTGATTCCCTGGAGGGACCTTAAAACATGCTTCAGAGGTGGTTCAATTCCCTGCTATTTCAAGATGTCTTTGGGCAAGAAAAAGAACCTTTAGGATGAATCTCTGTTTTGGTACAGTTTCTCTCTGTACGCCGTCAGACGCCGCGGTACGTCTTGGTTGAAGTAACATTTTGACATCCTGCCTCAAAGTGGGCAGGGCAAATCCCAGAGAACATCTTCCTGTGCGCAGCACCTCCATCTGCTCTCAATGATGGAGAAAATCAAGGCCATGGTGGGTCTTTCAGTAAAGCGGAGGAATCAAACCTGTGCTCAGACGCTGCTGTTCATGTCCGGGTTAGTTCACAACCGTTAAGGAAAGAGACCCAAAGACTGCAGGCAGTTCTGTTCTGTTTTAGAGGGAAAATGTTCTCTGGACCATAAAGAAAGGATCCTTTTGTGATGTCATCCTCTGGTTATTTAGTTTGGTACCTGATCTATCTGGTCCCTTTAAATCATGTGGCAAAGTCAAGGCCCGGGGGCCGGAACCGGCCCCCGGGTAATTATATTTAATTGTTATTAATGGCCCAATGTTATCTTGTGCTCATTTCTATATATTGTGTATATATAT
>NC_050520.1:12225001-12234886 GCF_002922805.2 Oryzias melastigma
AAATTTTGACAAAATATATTTTTATGGAGAGTAAAATATTAAAAGTTGTTTAAGATTTAAGTTGATTTATTCTGGAATAATATTCCTGCCTTTTTATTATTCAGAATTATGTTAAAAAGTTACAGTTTTAAAGTTTGAAAAACTGACACTCTGCTAGATTTTTGGACTATTTTGGCATTTACTAAGATTTTTAAGACTATTTTGGAGTTTAGATAATATTTCAGCTACATGCTAACTGTTTTGCTAATCTAATTTTTTTTTTGTTTTTTCAGGCTAATTTGGTAATTAGCTAAGTTTAGCTAGCTATCAACTTCAGCGTTTTTATCTATCAATTTCAGCGGCCATATTCTTCTTACAGCATTCACACTAGCGTCATCGTAGGTAATGCTATACATCTATTTCATAATAATGTTAAAAAGTTATTGTTTTAAAGTTTTAAAAATATAATTTTAGTCTTTTCAATAAATATTTATCCTGTTCGGCCTGCAACCTAAGGTCTTTTGGGATTTTGGCCCCCTGTGTGATTGAGTTTAAAACTCCTGTTTTAAATCCAGCCCAAATTTTAGCAGCCAGAACCACAGGGTTCAAAAAAACTGCAGCACAGCAGCATGAAATGCAAAATCGGTGTAGAGAGAAGGACATGAGAGAATGCAGCTCTAGAAGTTTCCAGAGGGTAAGGGGCATTGCTGCTCCAGCAGTGGGTGAATGTGTGAGTTTGCACGACTGTGGAGGTGCATGCTACCTCATACCCTCCTGATCAACATCTACGACCAGTTCAGAAAGGGTATGAATTTTAGAGGGCTAGATTTGAACGAGGTTCAGAGTAGATTTTCAAAATGTAAAAATATGGAATGGGAACAAGAGTCCAAACTTTTTGAGCAGACAATTTATTTGAAACAATAATTCAACTGAAAGGGACTGATCAAAAGTTTAGGACCAGAGCATAAAAACCGTTACGTCCTTAAAACCGAATTAAAAGGTCCCGAGTTCCTGATTGGCAGATGCGACATGGCGACCTCAAGACTTCAGAATGCACCTTAACCTCCACACAGCCAGCTGCAGTTTGACTCTTCAACAAACCCCTAACCCTTAATTAACTCCACAGGGGGTCTGCTCTTCTATTCCCACATCGCCGTGTCGAGGCTGCTCGAGTCTGGATCCCTCCCCCATCCTGCTGACTCACCCAGCTCTCCCTCAGAGGCCGCACGCATGGGGGTGATGGGGGGGTGGTCCCCGGCGTCGCTTCCTTTCCTGGGTCGGTTCAGTCCAGCCGACAGCAAGGCTTTGACCTGATGAACGTAAGGGGGGGGGGTCACTGAGCTGCAGCCTCAGGAGAAATGCTTATACTGATAGTTCTGAAACGTTTTTAAGTATCCTTTTTGGAAGGGTTTCCTGAAGTTTGGGAAATTTCCGCTTACGCAACTGGCTTAAACTGCGACATTTCCGCTTCCGGCTAGAGATTGTTTCTGGCTAGTGCTGCCACAAACGATTATTTTAATAGTTGACTAATCACTGATTATTTTTTCCAATTAATCAGGTCATGCACAAAGTGGATGTAAAGCACACACCTTAACCATCATCCGCTTTAAACTAACTAAATATAACTAAATAGATATATTCACACTAGCATTATCGCAGATAATGCTGTAAGCTGAATTTGGCAACTTCAGATGCTAGGGACGATAGCGGAAGATGCTGAAATTGATAGCTGAAAACGCTGAAGCTGATACCCAGCTAAAATATGGGTTAAATGCCAAATTAGCCTAAAAAATAAAAAAGCCCAAGTTAGTCAAAACAGATAGCATGTAGCTGAAATATTAGCTAAACTCCAAAATAGCCTAAAAAAACTTAACAAATGCCAAGTCTGTCCAAAAAGCTAGGAGAATGTCATAATAATTTTCAACTTTACTACAAGCATTTGCTTCTGCCTATCCCCTTTTCAAACATGTTTGTTGATTTTGGTTTTTATTTATTTTTTTGTTCTGTTTTGTTTTGTTTGGGTTTTGTTTTTTTTTTCTGCTGTGATTTATGCTCTGTATATTTTTATCTTTTTTTTTCTTTTTGCATGTTTGAAATAAACTATTCTAAACAATCTGACTCCATATAATATAAAGTAACCACTAATTGACTGTTAGATTAGTTGTCAACTATTCTAATAGTCGATTAGTCGTTGATTAGTCGACTAATCGTGGCAGCCGAATTTCAGGCGCCATCTTGCATGAGAGGCCCCTTGCACTTTGGGGTATGTGACTGTAGTTTAAAGGTCAAAGTCCTGGAGTTTTTGAAGCCCCACCCCCACTGGAGCTCACCTCCTCGGCCCACATGGGGCAGTTGGCCTGCTGCCTCAGGGTTCCCTTCAGGTCAAAGTTCTCGGGGTACTGGGTGGTCTCTGTGCGGGGGTAGCTGATGTAGCCCTGGGTGTACAGGCGCTCTGCGATCTGCATGGTGTGCTGGGGGCCCATTCCTGCAACAGACCCACACGGTTCTGACGGCGGACCAGCTCAAAACAGGATTCTCTGGTTCTGTGTAAACAAAGCTGCAGTTTTTAACAGTCGAGTAGGGCTGCAACAAATTCTTATTTTAATTGTCGACTATTCTCTGATTATTTTTTTCAATAAGTTGACTAATCGGTACGAAGAGCGCGAATTCTGTAATGTTCACCACGCAGACAGAGAAGTACTGTAGACACGGACCAGCCGCAGATCTTTCGGTTTATCTCCATACCGACAGCCACACACGATCCATTTAAACCAGTGAAAGTGCCGCGGCAGAGCTTCCTTCCTCTGCGCTAATGTTAGCTTAGCTTCCCTAGACGAAGATCATCTCTTCAGCGTGATTATACTCCGTCACAATGTGTTTTCTCTTCAGATGTTCATGCATCACCGTAATGCTGCCATGGATCAAAAGTTCTGTCTTGCAGATATCACATCAAACACTTTTTTCTTTTATTTCACAATTGACCCGGATTCGCACCACTGCACGTGTGTCAAAGAGAATGCAGACCCGGCATTAGAGATCGGACACCGTAGTTTTGAAATAAAAACAAGAAAAAAAACAAATAAAAAAATGACGCTTCAACTACCAAATTAGTTGTCGACCATTTTAATAGTCGACGTAGTCGCGACTAATCGACTAATCGTGGCAGCCCTACAGTCGAGTGACACATTCTGAGAGGACTTTTCTTCCTAGTAGTCATGCTAGTCATACGAGTCGTCCATGGATGAGGAGGTGATCACCTAAAGCGGAGCTGCCCACTCGGAGCATCTCCACAGTGTTCAAGGCCTGGGGTCTCTGCTTGGTCTTCTCCTTCTGACTCACCGCCTCCACCTGCACCCAAAACACAGGACATGAGAACCAGGTTCTCTATCTGCAAGTTCTGACCCAGTTCCTTATGGGCCGACTATGTGTTTTGTGAAGAGAACTGGTCCAGCATCAGTAAAAGCTGCAGCAGAAGCATACTGTTTCAGTTTTTTCATTTCATCACATATCTACTGCTAGTGCAGGAGTGTGTGTTGAGCCTCAGCTGGGCTGGACCGGCTCACGGTACTGCTCGTGTTCTTCCTACCTTGGCTTCTTTAGACGTCTTGGCCAGGTTGACGAACATCTGTCCCACCTCCCGGTCAAAAACCCTCACCCTGCTCCAGTCCAGAGTCAGCGGGCTGTCCTTCCCCTTGAACACCTGAGCAGAACCCGGCAGAATGTTTGGACACAAGATCTTCTAAAATGGACCAGAGCAATGGGTCTCAGCATGGAGGAGAAGTGCTGCTGGGTTGGTGGAGTTCAGCAGAGACTTCATGCTGCAGCGTCTGCATCAACCATGGACAACTGAACAAACCCAGGATGAACTCAGACTCTAACTCTACACTGAGCAGGAAATATAATAGATGTTCAAATAAAATATTATTTTACCCAATCTATTTGATTTCTATCAGTTTATTGCATATATTTAAGCTTATTTTGTATAGTTTTTTTGAGAAATGTGATGAGGAATGTTCTTTAACGTCATCATCTCTGTGAATAAAGATGGACTCTTTGAAAGGACGGGTACCTTTGCCTGCAGGATCCAGTAGGTTTCTGGTTTGAAGGACTGGATCTTGTCGTGGCGCTCCACGCAGAAGCCCAGGGTGGGAGTCTGACAGGGCCCGAAGGAGATCAGGGAGGAGTCCAGGTTTCCATATTTACCCTGAAAGTACTTGGTCTGGAAGCTGAGGAGGAGACAGAAGACAGGAGGAGGAGGTGAGGCTTCGAGGGGGCGGATGGAACCGAAAAGAACTTCAAACAGCTTCAGCTGTTCTGTAGGATTTCAGGGGCGACCAGAGCTGAGAGCTTTCTGTAGGAGCTTCTACTCAAAGAACGCGCAGCAGCGTACCGGGTGAAGGCACAGCCGATGCGCAGGTCCAGCTCCTGGCGAGCGTCCACAGACAGAGCTTCGTTCCTGTTGGGCTCTCCGAGGCGGTTCATGGCGTTCCAGATGTCCGTGTCTGTGATGGAGCTGAACTTGGCTCGGAAAACCGTCTGCTCCCTGACTCCTCCTTTGTTCATCACAGGCTGGACGGCGTCCAGGACCTGGGGCACCAGCAGAGAGAAGAGGTTGTGAGTTTGGCATTCTGATTTCAGCAGAATCAGAGGGTGGTGGATGCTGCTCCCATCAGCAGAAACCTTCATTTGTTTTCCACTGAGTTACCTCGAAACAGATGTTCTCTCCTTCTTTATCACAGTCCAGCCACAGCACCACGAAGTCACAGCCTCTGGCCTCCACCTGCACACACCCACAGTCTGCAGTCAGACAGAGCTGGACTCCTCCCACTGCCCTCCCTCTTGGTGCACAGACCTGAAGGAACTTGACCATGTTGAGTTTGGGGTTGGCCTCCTTCTTCTCTGTTGGAGCTTTGCTGAAGAGTTCTGCAGGGTCCACCTTGTCCCAGTTGTTGTATTTCCCTGCAGAAACAGGAAGGTGGCGTGAGCAGAACCCTCACAGGGCGGACATTCACATCCACCCCGGACCAACGTCTCCAAACGTGGAGATTGGGACCCACCGATGAAGTCCAGGCTCATCACGTGTCCACACACCGAAGTCATCTTGAAGCGAACGCTTTGGCCCTGGAAGCTGCCGGTGTACTCGTGCACTGAGCATGCTCCATTCAGGCCTTTACGGCTCGTACAACTGCCTGAGGACATGGAAAACAGAGGTGAATGTCAGCGTTCAGACAGAGGGGAGGAGCCTGCAGATCCTCTGCGGAACCAGAAGGTTCTCACAGGAACAAACTCTGGATCTCCTCTGTGGGTTTAAAGACGTCAACAACAAACAACACTGTTCTGGTCCACCTGCACAGGTCTGACAGTCACAACCAGGACACAAAACAACAATGTGACAACACGAAAACCACGAGACAGCAATAAGAAATTACAACAACTCACAAAAAAACTCGGACATGAATACAAAAAAAGGGACAAACGTGAGACAAGAAGGAAATAACAGGGAGACAACAATTAGACAACAGTGAGATAAGAGTGAGCTAACAATGACACATCAATGGGACAACAACATGAGACAACAATAGGACAACAGCAGACCAACAGTAAAACAACAAGACAACAGTTAGACAATAATGAGACAACAGTGAGGCAACAGTAAAACAACAATAAGACAATTATGAAACAACACTGAGACAATAATGAGACAGTAATGAGACAACAATGACAGAACAATGAGACATGTAAAAACAGGACAGAGACACACAAGATGAATGACAACGAAACAAGTCAACAATGCCACAAAAGACAATAAATATTTACCTCTACTCAAAACAAAAACAAAAATCAGAAAAAAGAGGGGAAACAACACAACAAAGTACAACAAAAAGACAGGTTACAATTAGACACAACCAGCAGTACAAAGCAATAATTCACAATGAGACAAACGGCACCAGAAACAACAATATATAGTGAAACAACAAAGAAGTGAACATTGATCATACAAAGAAACAACACACAAGACAAAAAATACAAGAGACAAAACAATGACACCCAACAGGGAGAAGAACCATGAGGTTTTTTATTTTTTAACCGTAATAAAATAGACTTTAAATTCGACACATTTTACATTTAAATGTTTACATCTGGTGGGACTTTTAGTATTGTAACTTAGAAAAATAGAACATTTATGATCCTCCGACTGCATCCCCGTGTTTTTGTGTTGTATCTGTGTGTAAATGAGAGGAACTCAAGAGGAGCGGTGAGGTTACAGAGAGCAGAGATGGTCCAGAACAACAGAGTGTGAAGGGAAGAGGTGGAGAAGCATCTGCAGGTGGGTTTGAACAGATGAATGATGGTTTCAGGTGTGATGTGTGACTAAAGAATGAAAGGAAAGGTGAAGAAGACTGTGGTGAGAGCAGACTCTGATGCAGAGACAGGAAGGAGAAATGAAGATGTTTGGACATGTTGAACGGTGATGATGTTGGTTAAAGGATGCTGAGGTTGGAGAAACCAGGAAAGAGGAAGACTAAGGAGGAGCTTCGTAGATGGAGAGGAGGAGGAGGACATGAGGATGCTGCCACTGTAAATAGGATTCAGAGGAGCCGGATGGTTGAATACTTCCTCAGAGATTTAAAACTACCACAGGCACCGTTTCCATGACAACTGTCTCTTCCTGAATGAAACCATTTCTAAACAAATCACAAAGCTAATTATTTTTGAGTCTTCAGATTTCCTGCGAAACTCTTAAAGACTCACAGAACATTTAACTAAACTTCATTAAAAAAACTATTTTATTATTATTATTATTATCATTTTTTATATAGAGAGAGACGAACAGAACCGACCTTTGGACAAGATTCTGGCGATGGACTGAGCCAGAGACGGCTTCTCCGCCACCATCAAGACGGTCCTCATGCTGCACGGCCCGGTTCGGTTCTACTCTGCAGCAGAACTCTAAAGCCACTCCACGGACAGGCTCGCTCTCAGTCCCGGTAAAAACAAACGTTTCACTTCCGGGGTCATTTGGTGTGTTTTCTGGCTCGCGAGCACCGCCCCCGTGCGGAGGGGAGTGGAACAGCAAGCAGAGCAGGGGCAGATGCACGATGGGGTGGGGGCTTTAAAACCACCACAGGTGAACCAAATCACATAAACAAACAAACAAATAAACAAATAAATAAGCAATGTTACATTATAGAAATCCAAATAAAATTCCATAAAACGGAAAAAAACAATAATATAACCAATAGTTTCAGAAAACAAAAGTAATTTCTAGGAATCAAAATGAAATGTTAAAAATAAAACACGATAAGAAAGGGTAGGTATTATGTGACATCACTGACTGGATGATGATGTTTGAGTTTTATCAAATGTGTCATTAATGTCAGCATACTAATAACACTTTTATGATTAAAACAGAGCAGATCCAGTATCACTTTATGTTAAGTAACTTTTAGTTGAAATGATGGACAAACCTCATCATCCAATCAGTAATCTCCAACAATACCGGTCTTTAATAGTTGTTTTTTTGTGTTTCATTTTTTGCACTTTCTTTTGATTCCTGGATATTACTTTTGTTTTTCAAATCTCTCTTTTTTATTTTGTTTCATTTTTTTAATAGTCTTTGGGTTTCAGATATTTTGTTATGATCTTTAAAATGTAATGCTGTTTTTCTTTTTTTTTTTTAATTAATTTGTTTAGCCCAGGGGTCTGCAAGCTTCAACTCTGAAGGAGCCATTCTGGTTGATTTCTCACCGACTACAACCCAGTAGGAGCCACAAAGTTTTCCTTCACCTTTTAAAAAAATAAGACACAGATTTGTATTTATGCTATTGTTACTACAATTATAACTGTTAACTGTTGTTCATTTAAATTAAAATAAAATTGCCTTTTTTTTTTTTACTTTTGACACAAGTTCCTTTCAAAATAAAAGACACCCTCTCACATATGATTATCTCAACACAGCAAAAGTAGTAATAACAAGTGTAATTTCAGCAGTGATTAAATAAAAATAGTTCATTTGACTGCTGTTGGTGCATCTCTGCCAGAAACGTAAATCTAACAAACCAAAATGAAATCCGAGCTAATCAAGAGTCCATATTTTTCAAACACACTTAAAATTCCTTCATTTTTTTCAAAATTAGAAAATTTTCTTAAAAATCTGGTTCATCCTAATTCTGGTTGTGCTTATTGACATCTATTGATTTTTTGTAGATCTGGACAGTAAATGTTGTAGTTCGACTTGTGATACACACCGTCCTTCAACTGTTTGTAAATGAGTTAAAGTTTGAGTTAGATTTCTTTTACATCTTTCTCACTTCTTACTTTAAAGTTATTTTTAACATTAAGAAACGTTATTTTAGTTTACTTTAATAAAAGAGCCACATGTGGCTCCGGAGCCACAGGTTGCAGACCCCTTGGTTTCACCTTTTTGATTGTGATTGTTGGTGTGGTTTGTACTTCAGGGCCACCGTACAATAGCTCCTTATATCAAACAAACATTACATTGATCAAATGTTTAAATCTTGTTTGAAGGGCCATCAAAAACTACAACAATGCGTTATCACATGGAGTCAGTGAACTGTCCGTCTGCATGTCTCAAAGATCTTTGTCTTTGAGTTCTACTCATTGGAAGTGAATTATGAAGATTCTCATAAAGATAGACAGACTTTGTAATTGATTGAGGACTAAAAGCACAAACAATGCAATAAAGTTAGATTTGAGTTGAAATGAAAGTATTGGAGCCTCAAAAACTGGAGCTCTGTTTGTGCAAATGAAACAGACTCCAGCCTTTGAAGATGTCATAGTAACTATGATAAAACGCACAAAGCTAAGAACTCATTTCTGTTTGTCAGAGTAACTGCAGAGAAGGAAACAAAAATGTCACACTTCATTTTCTTAGATAGCTTAAATAAAGGATGCAAACATGAGAGCTGGTAACCTCCTGCAGTGGTTTCCAGCAGCAGGTGCTCCTGTCCTCAAACTGAAGAGGATGAGCATCTTCCTCACAGCGGTGAGGGGGGGCAGGTGTCCCAGACACTGCAGCCGGTGGAGGTGTGACCACGCTGACTGCAGGTTCTGCTGACTAGAGAAGTCTAAACCAGGGGGTGTCAAACTCAATCACACAAGGGGGCCAAATCCAAAACACACCTTAGATCGCAGGTCGAACAGAATAAACATTTATTGAACACAATAAAACTACATTTTTAAAACTTTAAAACTGTAACTTTTTAACATAATTATGAACTAGATATGAAGCATAATGCTAGTGTGAATGCTGTAAGCTAAATTTGGCTGCTGAAGATGGTAATGCTGAAACTGATAGCTTAAAACGCTGAAGCTAATAGCTAAAAATGCTGAAGCTAATAGTTAAAAACGCTGAAGCTAATTGCTGAAAATGCTGGAGCTAATAGCCAAAAACGCTGAAGCTAATAGCTAAAAACGCTGAAGCTAATAGCTGAAAACACTGAAGCTAATAACCAAAAAAACGCTGAAGCTAATAGCTAAAAACGCTGAAGCTAATAGCTGAAAACACTGAAGCTAATAACCAAAAAAACACTGAAGCTAATAACCAAAAAAACAGTGAAGCTAATAGCTAAAAACGCTGAAGCTGATAGCTGGAAAACGTTGAAGCTAATAGTTAAAAATGCTGAAGTTAATTGCTGAAAATGCTGAAGCTAATAGTTGAAAACGTTGAAGCTCATAGTTAAAAAAGCTGAAGCTAATTGCTGAAAATGCTAAAGCTAATAGCCAAAAACGCTGAAGCTAATAGCTATAGACGCTGAAGCTAGTAGCTGAAAACACTGAAGCTAATAACCAAAAAAAACGCTGAAGCTAATAGCTAAAAACGCTGAAACTAATTGCTAAAAACTTTGAAGCTGGTAACTGAAAACACTTAGCCTAGTAGCCAGC
>NC_050520.1:12235226-12237817 GCF_002922805.2 Oryzias melastigma
AACATTTTTACTGTCCATAAAAATATATATTTTGTCAAAATTATGCAAGTTAGAAATGAGCGCAAGATAACATCGGGTCATTAATAACAATAAAATAAAATGATCTGGAGGGCCGGATCCGGCCCCCAGTCCTTGACTTTGGCACGTGCTCTAAACCCTTTGGCCTGACTCAGACCTGGACATCTGACTCAGGTCTGAATCCCGCAGCTGACCCCCCCACCCCCTCCATCGTTCTGATTCAAATGAGGCCGCTCCATCAAGGCTACATGTTAATGACAGGAACATCATGAGGATGCTGACGTCAACCACAACCTTCAGCACACAAACCGGACCGCACACCAGAACCCAGACCCTGCCTCAGCGGGACATATAAAGAAAGGTGGGTTCAGAAATCCGTCCACTCTAACTTCAGAAACAGCTGAGAGCAGACCAGCGAAAAGAATCTCCACAACACCAGAACCACATCAGAACTTCAGCTATGGAACAGCTCCAGGTAAGGAACCGGACCATCATCAGCATCACCATCGTCTGATCATCCCAAGATGAGTAGGTTTCAGGTTCTGTTCCAGTGACCCGTCCTCTACCTTCAGCTCTGATCCAGAAAGAGGCGGGTCAGTATGTCCACCTCTCTGCTTCTGTGTCCTCCTCATCCAGTCTCTCAGCTCCTTCAGCTTCAGCATCTTTCAAAGCTTCAGTCTGACTCCAGCTGCTCAGAACGCTGCTGAAGCTCAGGAGCAGGCGTGAGGATGAATTCTTCAGTCACCTGAAGATCAGGAGCTGCATGTTCACCACAGAGCTGTAGATCCCTAAGTCCAGACTGAAACAGGAAAACTGACCGTCCTGCTCTCGTCTGCAGCTGCTGCAGGTCCTGCTGCTGTGCCTGCTGGCCCTGCAGCGCGGCGCCACCGCGCCCCTGAGCACCCAGTGCGTGGAGGAGTCCTTCTGCACCTTCAGCCTGCAGGACGTCTACGGACAGCTGGTCAACCTGCCCAGCCACGTGAACGAGCGCAGCATCGCCACCTGGAGCTACGTGTGAGTCTGACCTGTCCTCCACATCCACACCATCAACTCAAGTTCCTCACCTGGCAGAGTAACTGTATGCTCCTCTGCAGCCTCATCACTCAGACTGAGTAACCAGCTTAACCAGTCACCTGACCAGAACCAGGTCTTTGACCAGGTTAGTTTGGATTTGCTTCCTCAGTGTCACTAGGATGCTGCAGAAGGTTCATGTGATCAGAAATCAGAGTTTACTTGATGCTGAAGAGGTGTGTCCATCACTTTAAAGCTGCTTCCTGATTGGAGGTCAGGTAAGAGTGGGTTTCAGAGGAACATCCAATCAGCTCTCAGGTGAGTTTACCTGAGCCCTTCACCTGCTGTCACTGTAGACTCCTCCCAGCCTCAGAGCTGCAGCAGCTGGAAGGGAGCAGAAGTTCTTCCCAGTGACTGTATAAGAGAACTGGACTGAGTCAGTGTCTTCTGTGGAAAATGAATTACTTCCGGCTCCAAAAAAATGAAGTCAATTCAGTCACCATTTTTAGGGCTATATGGACGCCGCCATGTTGGAACCAGAAATGGTCAGTAAGCAGTGATTGATCGGAGTCAACCTTTCTATGGCAACCAATCTCACCAATCAGGAGTAATTCTGTTGGTCCTAAAAGTTCAATGTGAGACCACATACTATTGAGGCATCTGATTGGTCAGTTTAAAACTTGAATAACTTGAACTGCAGAAAAAATATCTTGCAAAAAAAAAAAAGTAAATAAATAAAATGAGGTTTAGGACTGTTTATCTCTCTATAGAAGTCTATGGGATTTTGGCTCCTTGGAGCCAGGAGGTACTTCCTGTTTGGAACACCGGGGGGAGGGGTCACTCAGTCCAGTTCAGTCACAGCTTCTTCCTCTGATCTTCGGCAGGGAGAACATAGACCTGAACCGCGTCCCTCAGGTGATCCACGAGGCCAGCTGCCACAGCAGCCACTCCTGCCGGGGTCTGGACAGCAGCTTCGGCCTGGAGACCGTCCCGGTGTCCCTGAGGATGCCGGTGCTGAAGAAGAACCCCGCCTGCTTCTCCTCTACCGGCTACTCGGTGGACTACGAGCTCATCACAGTGGCGTGTTTGTGCGTCATCTCCAGGCACAACTAAGTGGGTCCGGTCCGGAGCTGCAGATCCATAACACACCTGTTCTGATCCGCTCAAATGTTTTCAGTTTCTGTATCAACCAATAAAGACAACACCTTCAGACCCGCCTGGTTTTTGTCTGTAAGGAGACCCACAAACATTAAAGACGACAAACTGCATTCATGACAACAACTTACACACAAACGGCATTTATTTGAGATTCCTGAAATAAAAACAGCTCCATTCTCCGCTCATTCTTCAGACTTCAGCTGCTACTGACGAACAGGAACTAACCAATGACACTGACCATCCAGAGACAGGTGTGGAGTTGCATCCTGGGAAGTGTAGTTTTTGTGCTTGACAGTTGGAAGTGTGTGGTGCAGCAGAAAACAATTACGCAAAGAAATCTTCACTTCAGTTTTGAAAGGTAAGCAAACAGTTGGAAGGAGTCCAGGAGGTGCTGCAGGGCGAGC
>NC_050520.1:12237874-12256128 GCF_002922805.2 Oryzias melastigma
TGCTGAAAAACTACAAATGGGACCTTAAAAACCGGTTTCAGTCTGAAGTCGGCAGCCGAGGACAATGACGGAATGTGGCGCCCCCTGCAGGACGATGAGGGAATGAGGCGCCCCACAGGACGATGAGGGAATGTGGCGCCCCCTGCAGGACGCTAAAGTCTCAGTGAAGCTGAGCCAATCCCAAAGCTCCTCTGGAGTTCAACATGGATGCTGTTCACGTCTTCCTTCATCCTTAAGTTCATAAAACAAACAACATTTTTTTGGAGCATCTAAACCACCCCGACCATAACCCCCACCCCCCACGCCAGGCGCGGCGTCAGCAGTCTGCATTTACATCCGGGATGTCAGAGTTCGTCGTGGCGCAGCGGCTCCATGCTGGGCTGGATGAAGACCCCCTCCATGGTGCGCCACCAGCTGTGCTGGCCGGGGGAGTTCATGCCGTGCACCTCGCGCTGGCCCCGGATGGGGTGTCCGTACTGCTCGCCCGTGACGCTCAGGAACACCTCCGTGCCCACGTGCTTAAAGCGCACAGCCTCGTCGCGCTCCCACAGCACGCCGTCACACTGCACCGTCCACACGTCCAGGTCGTCGCCCTGGCCGTTCTCTCCAAAGGCGCTGACCTCCTGCGGGACACGAGACTCGGATAAATGACCTGCTGCTTCAGGGAGAACAAACATCTGATCAGAACCACAGGAACACCCCGCTGAGCTGCAGTGAGCTCCAGACCTGACACCAGAACCTGAGCAGAACCAGTAATGGTGTGATAGCAACTGTTTTAAACCAGAACCTAAAAGAACACAAACACTTCATGCTCTGCTTAAACTGGTTCTGTTTATATCAAATAAACAGAACCAGATAGACTCCTGCCCCGGCGCCGTGCTGCTTTAGGACTTTGAGACCAGAAAAAGATATGTAAAAAATAAATAAATAAAAACATCAAAGGGAGACGCTACCTGGTTGTTGGACAGCGGGGAGCTGAAGTGATGCGAGTGGAGGTTCCGACCCGTCTTCATGTGCGTGATGCGGATGGCCTGACCGCACTTGATGGGCGACCCGCGCTGACACGGACGGTCCGGTTTCCCCCGGATCTGCCAGTAACTGTTGGCATCTTCAGCGTTCTCCACCCCAGTTACAGACTGCTGCCCGCTGCCTGCACACACAACACAAACACACACAACACACACACAAAGTTGAACAGCTGCAGATCTCTCACAAAAGAAAACTAAATACTGAAGTGGATCTCTGGTTCCAGTCTGGTATTTGACCCAGATCACTGGATCCTGCTGTTATCAGTGGTGCAGTAACCCACATGACACTCTTTCTGAATAAGTCTGGTTCTCCATCAGCTCAAAATCTGCTCAAGCAACTAGAAACAGCCTTCGAATCAAAGATCCAAAAGGGTCCAAACCAGGAAGAAGGTCAGCTCCTCTGGAAAACCATCAGAGGTTAGGTGAGGTCATGAACTTTGCAGAAACAGTTTATGTAGGTCACATGACTCTGAACAGAACAGCCATGCACAGTGCAGGTGTTTGGATTGTATGAACAGAACCTCAGAGGAACAGAGTTTAGTTTGTTATAACGATTGAGTGGAACTTAGGAAAAAAAAAAAGTTAAAAAAAAGTTCTGCTTCCAGAACAGTGTTTACAAAACTAAGATTTTACACATTTGTACGTTTCCACATGCAGTTTGGATTCTATTTTTTTTTTGATTTTTTTTTTTTACTTCAAACACACAAGTCTCCATGCATTGGTGCATGGTTCACCAAAGACATGAGGAATTATCTGCATCCCCAAATAACCCTCATTAATCTACCAATGACCTTTAATATGCACACTGTTACTTGTTTGGAATTAAAAACCTATTTTTTTCACTATAATATTTATTTTAAAATTATAAATCCCTGAAATGTCACTATTTAACGTGGACTCAAAAAATTAAAGTCAGTTTGTCAAAACTAAACTGATGTTTTCTTTAATAAAGAAATAAAATATGTGATAAGCAGGAAAGTAGAGCCTCAAATATGTTCATCTTTCCAGATCTGACCTCCAACATTAATTATTCTATGAATGTGGTTACATTTATTATTATAGTTTGGATTCTTTCACATTTTAACAGTGTCTTTCAAACAGAAAACTAACTTAATTTATTATAAAGTAAATTATATGTAAACTAGATTGTCAGATTAATTTTAACTGAAGGTGAACACCTGTTAAAGGGGGCCTTGTTGGGCTCTGGGCCCCCCAGAGAAGCGTGTGACGCCCTTGTCCCCAGAGGAAACGCTCTGTCTCAACCACGGAGCAGAATTCTGCAATTCAGGCCCAGTTCAACCCGGATGATACCAAGTCCACATTTCAAACCGGTCCGTTTGGGTCGCTGCAGAACTAAGTCAAACCAGCACCTCCTTGGGGAACCGAACCGGTCTTACCTGAGCCGTATTTGACGTCGTGTGAGTGCAGTCGGACGTTATGGCGCGTGTTCAGCAGCTTCACCAGGGAGCCGCAGGTCACGTGGTTCAGTTCCGGTTCTTTGGCACCGCAGCCGGAGCTCAGTAGCAGCAGGACCGACAGAACCGAGCCCACAAGCCCGCGGACAGCGACGGCAGCATCCATCTCTGACCTGACTCAAACACACCGGCACCCGCAGGCGGGACTTTCCTCCCGCTGTCGCTGCGCTCCACCAATCACGGCGTGACAAGTCCCTGACACGTGGGCGCGTGCTGCCCTGTGATTGGTCACTGCGCACCGATGTGCCGTCACAACATTGGTGACAACCAGGAAGTGAAGATTCTAAAGTCGTTTAATTTCTACGTTCATTCATTAATTCTTCGTTCATTCAATAGTCTTTCTTATCGCGCTCACTCATTGATCAGTTAATTGTGATTTATTAAATCATGAAAAGAATAAAGTCCATCAAATGTTTTATTTACTTTTTCCTATTTTAGTTGTAATAATTGATTCGTTCAAATAAATTGGATAACAAATAATTCTTTCAAATGTGTTATTTCAAAGCATGTATTGCAATTTTCTATCAGATATTCATTTATTTGTTCTTCTGTTACTCAATTATATGTAGGAATATATGTACACCAAATCATTGACACATACAGAGATGGACAAATCACCTGTGACATCATGCAAAGAACTTGCCCCAATGTCAATTCATTCTCCATTTCTATGCGATACGGATATCACCATGTTGAAACCAATAAGGAGTGATTGGTCGGAGTTGACGTTTCTATGGCAACCACTCTCACCTATCAGGAGGGAGCTTGTCGAAAGTCCACACCCCCTACCACCGAAAGTTAGCTTGGGAGAAAATGTCAATCAAACATTTATAACCTTATAAGGGGGGCAAGAAAGCATCTGATTGGTCAGTTTATAACTTGAATATTTTGCAATAAAGATTTTTTATTATTTAACAAGTACATTTTAAAAGGTTTTGGAACAAAAATGTTTATTCTGACCAACAGAATGACTGAGAAACAGCTGTTTATTACTCTATAGAAGTTTATGGGATTTTGGCTTGTTGGAACCAGCAGGTACTTCCTGTTCGGAACGCCAGAGGGGAGGGGTCACTCTATCCAGTTCTCTATGTACAGTCAATGCCTAGGACAACAGAGTGTTGACTTCTTTAATACCAGACCAGGAGTCTGGTTTATGTTCGTAGCAGTCAGTTGAACCTGTTTCCAGTGCATGTTTGCTGGGAGACTCTTAGCTGTTCTGTTCATAACTTTTAAGGATAGAATTTCTAGTTTCACTCTAGAGCTGGAGAGAGTTTGTTTTGGGGCTCACAGGATGTCATCCCTGCTTTTTGCAGATGATGTTGTGTTTGTGCATTTTGGGCTCTCCTTTAACAGTTGATGAAGTGACTTCAATTATTGTCTAGATCTAACCTAGAAGAGGAAACTGTCAGAGGAGGAGCAGCAACACCAATTTGAAAGTAATCAAACATTTGCAACATTTATTCTCTGTAGTTTTTAATGATTTGACGGCAGTGATGGTGATGACTTTCCTTAGGAGACAGTCGGACAGGTGGAATCTAAAAAGCTGGAAAGAAAGAGAAGTTGCTCAGGTGGAAGAACCAGCAACACAAAGAGGTCTGAGGAGGAGCTGTGGGGGAAACTGGAGCTGCAGAGTCAACTTCTTTCCACCTGAGAAAGCTCGCCTGCATGATTAGCCTGCAGCACTTCCTGTAAGAGGGGAGAGGTCTCTCTGTGGTTATCTGACTATCACAATTAAAGACTCACCCTCCTCTCAACAGACCTGTGAAGAGTTTTTCTGAATCTCTTTGGGTTTTGTCGTCTATGTCTGGTCTACATTCATGCCCTCATGAACTCCTGCTAACGTTAGTCTTCTTCTGAGCTCAGAATCAAGACACCACATCTTCCTGTTGAGCTTTTTTGCATGAAAGTATTTAGAAAGCCAAACTCAAACTGTGAAGAAGACCTTGTAGATTGTGAGAAAGAGCAGCAGATTTTTTACGTTTGAGTTTTAAGAGTTTGTACATCTTTGGAGAGGTGGGAATGTTTGTCTTCCTGCCAGCTGCTGATCAACTAGAGTTAAAAATAAAATGGTTTCTACTCTTTTGTTTGCTGCTGACATCATCCCCCCTTCGGTTTCACATCCTCTGTCGTTTTAGGGGTGGAGCCTGTCCCTGCAGTCATTGGGTGATCTCCTGCAGAAGTAAACAACTGACTGTCCTCTGAGGGAGGTTTGTGTGCTGTGGGATGCTCAGAGAAGCTGGAGGAGAGCATGTGGGATTTGAGCTGATAACCTGCAGGTGCTGAACTGAGACGGTGAAGAAGAAGAGTTTGTTCATCCGTTTAAATGTGAGAGAACATGTAAAGAGACTTGGAAAAAACCTGTAAGCTGGTCTCTGCTCTGAGGCTGAATTCTGTGATCAGAACTGTATTCAGTATGCTGTGTTCTGTCACGCCAACAGAACATGTTTTACAATGTAAAGAATAAAGATTCACAATCCTTCAATGATCCACACAATTCAGAAATAAATCATACTCCTGATTCACTAAAGAAAATATCAAAGATTTGGTTTGGGATAGATCCCCTGCAAGGCATGCAAAACTTTAACCATTTCAGAAATACCGATTCTAATATGCATTAAATCACCTTTACTCCAAAATCACCTTTATCTAGCATCTCTACATCACATGTGTCAAAGTCGAGGCCCGGGGGCCAGATCCGGCCCTCCGGGTAATTCTATCCAGAGGGCTGGAGGGCTAATTTATTCTGGATTAATATTCCTGTAGCTGCCTTTTTATTATTCATAATCATGTTAAAAAGTTAAGGTTTAAAGTTTTTAATAGATAGATAGATACTTTATTAATCTCTGCAGAGAGAAATTCCCTGTCTGGTACCTCAACCATGCACACCAGCAGTCACACTAAAAAGACATAAGATTAACAACTCAGTAAAATAAAGCATAGATAAACAGAACATGAACATAATAAAAACACGAGTGTGATAAAAAGAATACTAAAAGTTACCTTAAAATAGGAATGATAAAATAAATAAATAGAAAGTACAGACTAAATAAAATGCGCAGAATAAATAAATAAAATGTGCAGATAAAATGCAAATACAATAAAATGTGCAGTAACATGTGCAGTCAGCAGTGCCTGTTATAAAACCTCATGGCAGTCGGGATAAAAGACCTCCTGAACCTCTCTGTTCTGCAGCGCAGAGAGATGAACCTCTGACTGCGACTGCTTCTCTGAGAGGCCTTCTACTAACTTTTTGGAGTATTTTGGCATTTACTAAGATTTCTTTAGTCCATTTTGAAGTTTAGCTAATATTTTAGCTTAATGCTAGCTGTTTTGGCTTATTTAGGCTTTTTTTTTTTTAGATAAATGCTAATTTGGCATTTAGCTAATATTTTATCTTCAGCATCTTCAACTATCAGCACTAGCATCTTCAGTGGTCAAATTCAACTTACAGCATTCTCACTAGCATTATCAAAGGTTAAACTATGAATCTAATTCATAATTATGTTAAAAGTTACAGTTTTAAAGTTTTAAAATGTAGTTTTAGTGTGTTCAATAAATGTTTATCCAGTTCGACTCACGACCTAAGGTGTGTTTTAGATTTTGCCCCCTTGTGATTGAGTTTGACACCCCTGATCTTAGCTTTGATACAATAAGTACAAAAAACTAAACTGAAAATAAAACAATGCTTAGAGACTTTTATTTGACTAACTATAAGTTAAAACCACAAATTTAAAGATCATTTCTACAGAATTTTTGACAGTAAATTTAACTTTCTTTGCTTAGTTGTTTGAGTTTGACACCCCTTGTTTACATGACAGAAAAAGCGAAGTCTTTTTATTTTCATAGCTGTAAAAGAAAGAAAAAAGAAAAATCCTCACATTAAGAAACGTTACTTTTAAAACAAACCCTAGCGTTGTTTAATTTTGACAGCAGCAACAAAACTGAAAATTCTAGCATTTTCCACCAGGGATTAAAAAAGTTTCTCACAAATCCTGTTTCAATGTTATCATTAGAGCTACTTAAACCACTTAGGAAACACAATCCTGAAGTAATGATGAGCAACAAAAATGTGAGACACTCATCCGTCCTATACAACTCCTCCATCACTCAGGGCGTGCTGTCCCTCTGTTTTCAGTCTATGACCCAACAGCAAAAAGTGTCATATTTTAGTGTACTACAAGTATATTTAGTCTATGCTGAAACAAAGACATGCTTGAAGTTTACTTTTTAAATACTATCTATAAATTGCAAGCTTAAATGTTCCAAAAAGAAGTATTCGGTTAGTTTACGTTCAACTTCTACACTCCAAACACAAGGTCTGAAGTATATTTGCTATTCTTATACTTATACTCAAGTATATCTAATAAAATAAACTTCATATGTACTACTTTAGCTAAGGACAGCGTGTTTTCAAGTCTGATTTTATGAGGAAGATAAAGTCGGGGCTGACAAGACAAAAACAAATGAAAAAAGACAAAACTCAAAAATAAAATACATCAACTTTAGTATTTTACCTTCATTTTTCCTGCTTCTGCTTCCGGATCATTTTGATGGTATTTGTTTTAAATCAGTCTGATTAAAAATGAGTAGCTGTCAATCGTTGTCACTTCCAAAATATTTGACAACAAGCACACACAATTTGTACAACAATTTATACAACAAACATCCAACAAATACCATCTTAAGTGTGTTAAATGCCACCCAATCCCCATACACTAAAGAGAGCATGTGACTTCTGTTTAGTTATCTTTAACTTCAGGATGTCCCTCTAGCGCCCCCCAATGATTTGGGGGCCACTCATGGATCCCCCACAGAAAACTTTTATGAGTAACATCCTTAGATTACATCTGTGGGTGGTTCCTTCAATACTTTTTATTGCTGGTTAAGTAAACTATTCAAAGTTTGAGTGAATACTGAAAATCCTGACACTGGAGGAAGCAGTGAACGCATCATGAGGCTGGTCAGACTGGTTAGGTGAGTCTGAGTGACGAGTACACCTGTCAGTCCTGTCTCCGGCCGACCTGGTTCAGTTAGAGCACGGCAGGCCGACACACGGACCCATCACAAGGTAGGTCTCCCAGACCCCCTTTTCCAGGAGAACCGGATGTCCTCCTTGGATCTCTAAAGTGGGTAAATGTTTGGACAGGTTTCAGGGACTCTGCTCAGGCAGGAGCTCAGGTGTTGTCAGGAGTGCATGTCTGTGCTTTGTTCTGGTCAGGAGCTGCAGCGTGGGAGGTCAGGTCTCAGTCAGGGTAGAGAAGGGCTCTGAGTGGGGGGGCAGGGTTTGAGGGGGTTCTTTCATCGTTCAGATGTGAATCAGACATCTTATCCTGATGGTGTTTTTAAAGTCAAGTGTTGTGATGGAAGTATTTCCACAGTGATCGTGGTCCTTATCATGCATGGTCACTTGAAGCTGAAGTGGAGGCTAAAACATTCAGGGGGTGTGGTCTGTTGATCATCTAAGACACATGTGTCAACGTCAAGGCCCGGGGGCCGAATCCGGCCCTCCGGGTAATTCAATCCGACCCTCCAGATCATTTTATTTTGTTGCTATTAATGGCCTGATGTTATCCTACGCCCATTTCCAACTTGTATAATTTTGAGAAAATATATGAGGGTTAAATATTGAAAGTTATTTAAGGTTCAAACTGCTTTATTCTAGAATAATATTTCTGCCTTTTTATTATTCATGATTATGTTAAAAAGTTACAGTTTTAAAAATTGGCATTCTGCGAGTTTTTTTGGACTGTTTTGGCATTTTCTAAGATTTTTTAAGCTATTTTGGAGGTTAGCTAGTATTTCAGCTACATGCTAGCTATTTTGGCTACTTTAGGCTTTTTTTTTGTTGTTTTTAAGGCCATTTCGAAGATTAGCTAATGTTTCAGCTACAGGCTAGCTGTTTTGGCTAACCTTTGTTTTGCTTTTTGTTGTTGTTTTTTGGCTAATTTGGCATTTCGATAATATTTTAGCTGGCTATCAGCTTCAGTGATTTATTTGGATTTTGGTCCCCTGGGGGATTGAGTTTGACCCCCCCTGATCTTGGCTGTGACACAATAAGTACAAAAAACTAAATTGAAAAAATAAAGCAATGTTTAGAGACTTTTATTTAACTAACTATGAATTAAAAACACAAATTTACAGATCATTTCTACAGAATTTCTGACAGTAAATTTAATTTTCTTAGCTTAGCTGTTGACATGTTCAAAATCTAAACAGAAGTAGCAAAACTTAACCAATTTCTTATTTATTCAAACGTATCATTGTTCTTTAAAGGTAAAGAGCAACAAAAATGGAAATGGAGCAGCAGGTTGCAGAGCCCTGGTCTAGGGTGTACCCCACAACAGTAGCAATGATAGGCTCCAGCAACCTCATGACCCTGAAAGGGATTTAGAGGTTTCAGAAAATTGATGGTTGAAAATGATTAGTGACTTAAATCATGTAGTTAATGTTAAGTTAACATTTAAATCCCATTAGTTTGTCACACACCTGGGTGTGGAATTAGCTTTCCACATTTGACCCATCCCCTGGGAAAGCGGTGATCTACAGACATAGCCGTGTTTAAGACCCATTTGGTGGTTTCACCCGCCTAATGCTGAGCGTCAAGCAGGGCAGCACTGCCTCTTACTTTTAGAGTCTGCCTTTTAACCAATAGTATGGTACAAATGGTTTGGTATGACCATTCAGATGAACGTTCCGTGGTTTGAGGGGTTTTAATGAATGGCTGGTAGTCTGAGGAACTTGATAAGATACTCCAAAGAAAGCAAAAAATGTTGTGGGGAAATCATAGGAGACCAACATCTGAGGGGTTTTCATGTCACATTGTTTTGACACAATACCATCAGAACATGTTCAAACTTTTGTAGACCACCAAGTACACTTGTTTTAAAAGTCCCACTGCGATCAGCTATAGCAGGGGTATCAGACTCAGTCGCACAGGGGGCCAAAATCCAAAACACACCTTATGTCACGGGCCGAACAGGATAAACATTTATTGAACACTCTAAAACTACTTTTTTGAAACTTTAAAACCGTAACATTTTAACATAATTATGAACTAGATATATAGGATTACCTGTGATAATGGTAGTGTGAATGCTGTAAGCTGAAGATGCTGAAACTGATAGCTGAAATCACCGAAGGTGATAGCCAGCTAAAATATTAGCTAAATGCCAAATTAGCCTAAAAAAACTAAGAAAAAAAACAAAGGTTAGTCAAAACAGCTAGCCTTTAGCTGAAAAAACAGCTAAACTTCAAAGTAGCCTGAATAATGGAAAAAAGACTAAAATAGCCAAAACAGCTAGTGTGTAAATATTAGCCTAGCTCCAAATCAGCCTAAAAAAACAAAAAAATCCTAAATTAGCCAGAACACCTAGCATATAGCTGAAATATTAGCCAAACTTTAAAACAGCTTTAAAAAAAAAACAAAGAAATACTAAATTAACCAAAACAGCTGTCATGCAGCTGAAATATTAGCTAATCGCCAAAGTAGCCCTAAACAAATCTTAGTAAATGCCAAAATAGTCCAAAAAGCTTGCAGAATGCCAATTTTTAAAACTCTAAAATGTAAATTTTTAACATTACTATTAATAATAAAAAGCAGGAATATTATTCCAGAATAAATCAACTTAAACCTTAAATGACTTTCAATATTTTACTCTCCATAAAAATATATTTTTATAAAATTATACAAGTTAGAAATAACCACAAAATAACATCGGGTCATTAATACGATAAAATAAAAGGATCTGGAGGGCTGGATAGAATTACCTGGAGGGGCCTTGACTTTGACACATGACTTTAAACCCAAAATCCTTCACATACTGTAACTTTTCAACCATTAATGCGATCTACACAATTCTAGCAGATTTTAAAGGAGAAAAGCGGTGTGAACTTAAACACTGGAGCTCCGGTGTTAAAGGGTTAGCTATCTACTTACAATTTTACTTTTTGAATCATTTTTGTAAGTTTCTACCTTCCTCTGAATCAAAGCCCCCCCCCATACTGTCCGTGACACCCCACGTTTCCCTTTTCACCACTGTTAGAGAGCAGAGAAGCAGATCAGATGAGGTCTCATGGACTCCCTATGTTTGGTCCCACAGGCGGCGCACAGTCCTGGTCCAGATGTCTTCAGGAGGGTTTGCGGCCAGGTTCGACCGGGTCAGGGACTTTACAATCTACGATGAGGTTGCTGCAGACGCCCCATATTTTAACACCCAGCTACCCCCGCCGCCACCACCACCAACCTCATACGGAATGACGCAGGTGCCAGCGTCGAGCTTGGACCCCCTTCCCCCGCCTCCACTCCCTGACCAGCCAGCAGTTGGGCCAGAGACCTTTTACCCCCCCAGTGACAGTGAGCCCCCCGAAGGCGACTGCGACGCCATGGACATCAAGCCGGTCCACCGCTTCATCCCCGACTCCGTGAAAAACTTCTTTCGTGGCAGCAGCAGAAACCGCGGCTCCAAAACCCAGTCTGTCACCTCTGTGCCTTCCAACCACTCCTCTGCCCTTTCATCCAAAAAAAACCTCAAGTCCCACACCACAGAGGGGGTGCCCTGCTCTCCGCCGAACTCTGCGCCCCCATCCCCTTCTCTCCCAGGCTCCACCCGGCCTTACAGCAGCTACCAGAAGGAGCAAGAAGCGCTGCTGCTGGGCGCAGAGGCTCGGGACCTCATGTCCACCGCCCCCAGCAACATCTCCACTCAGACCTACCAGGAGCGAGTGGAGGAGTACCACCAGCGCTACGCCTACATGAAATCCTGGGCCGGCCTGCTCAGGATCCTCGGCTGCGTTCAGTTGCTGCTGGGCGCCGCCGTGTTCGCCTGTGTCTGTGCCTATGTTCACAAGGACAACGAGTGGTTCAACATGTATGGCTACTCGCAGCCACAGCTCTACGGCGGGCTCGGGGGCGGTGTTGGTGGATACGGGGCCAGTTCCTACTCCGGTCCAAAGACCCCTTTTGTCCTGGTGGTGGCTGGCCTTGCCTGGATAGTGACGATCATCCTGGTCGTCATAGGAATGACCCTGTACTACAGAGCCATCCTGCTGGACTCGTCCTGGTGGCCCCTGACCGAGTGTGCCATCAACTTGGTTCTGGCGGTCCTCTACATGGCTGCAGGGATAGTGTATGTTAGGGACACCACCCGTGGAGGCCTGTGCAACATGCCTGTCTTCAACAATGGCCTGAGCGGAGCCTTCTGCCGCACGGAGGCCGGCCAGACTGCAGCCATCATCTTCCTCTTCATCAACATGGTGCTGTACTTCATCAGTGCTGCAGTTTGCCTGAAACTGTGGAGACACGAAGCTGCCAGGATGAGAAGGGAGGCGTACGCCCAGGAGGTCTGCTTTTCAACCCACACTCACCTGCTTCACCACCTTGCAGCTCATGTCCAAACACACGGGGTGTGGTCCCTGTTTGTGAAAATCAGTGCCCATCAGCCCTGATGCTAAACAAATACAGATCACATGTTTTCAGAAAGTTTAGGGGCCAAGGGGGTCATAAAGAAACAGGACAATGACAGAGATTGGACTCCCTGTTTCGGGTATGGACCCATGTCAGGAGTGTCAAACTCAATCAGAGAAGGGGCCAAAATCTAAAACACACCTTAGGTCATGGACCAAACAAGATAAACATTTATTGAACACTCTAAAACTACATTTTTAGAACTTCAAAACTTTTTAACATAATTATGAACTAGATGTATAGCATTACCTGTGATAATGCTGAGGTTAATAGCTGAAAATGTGAGGCTGATAGTCAGCTAAAATATTAGCAAACTGCCAAATTAGCCTAAAAAAGTTAAAAAAAAAAACAGCTAGAATGTAGCTGAAAAGACTAACTAAACTTCTTAATATCCTCCAAAACAGTCTTAAAAAACTTAAAAAGAAAAATTTAAGGTAGCCAAAACAGCTAGCCTGTAGCTGAAATATTAGCTAAACTCTAAAATAGATTAAACAAATCTTAGTAAACAGTCCAAAAAGCTATCAGAACACCAATTTTTAAAACTGTAACTTTTTTACATAATTATGAATAATAAAAAGGCAGCAATTTTAGTCCAGAATAAATCAACTTAAACCTTCAATAACTTTCAATATTTTACTCTCCATAAAAATATTTGTTGTCAAATATATACAAGTTAGAACATCGGGTCATTATTAAAAATAAATAAAAATGATCTGGAGGGCCGGATAGAATTACCAGGAGGGCCGGATCCGGCCCCAGGGCCTCGACGTTGACACATGTGACCTACGTCCTTTGATTTGGTTAAAGCTATAGAGTTCGTTTCCAACTCCAGTCCAGATCACGTGTGGACTGGAGTAAATAAGTGCACTGACACCTGTTAAAAGAGGAAGTCTTGGTCTGCTTCAAAACAGATTTGGTGTAGTTCACTTACTAGTTGAAAATGAACCACTGCTGCTCTGGGCCAATTCTAAACATTTTTGGGAGTGCCAAGCTACAGTGGCTGAGCATTAGAAGAACAAGGAGCTTTGAGCACTAAAGTCATGAGCAGTGGACAAACCAAGCAACAAAGTTCAGTGATAGTTGTGCAGATACACACATAACACAACCGCTGGAGTAAACTCAGAAATGTAAAAGTATTTCCATGTTTAGCAAAGAGGGATGGAGTCTGGTTTGAAGCTCCTGAACAAGTCTGCACAAGTTAGGTTAAGATGTGTTTTATGAGTTAAAATTCTGATGAATGAAGAACTTTTATCAAGGGTTTTATGATTTATCGACTTAACCAATGAATTGATACATATTGCTATAATCCAACAAGATCGATCTGTCTGAGGCAAGTTGTTAATCAAATTGAGTCAACCTAAACCATTAAAATAAGATGTTTCAAGATGAGATAAATCGATAATTAGTATTGAAAAATAAAATTTTGACTGAGACAGGTTAGGTATATTTTAATGTAATATAACATGACCTTCACAGCAGACAACAAACAAAGCCTAAGCAGCTAGAATTATCATGATCACTGGTTGAAAAGTGACAGTATGTTAAAGATTTTGCGTCACCAGTGGCGCCTCAGGATCTACCAGCCTGCCTATTCCTGCATCAGGTGTCACCAATCACATTATTGACGTAGCCCTCATGAAAGACCTGATGTTAATCAAGTGCTCTCCAACCGCTTAGTTTGGCTTTATTCAGATTATTCATTTGATACATTGTAATACAAACACTGAAAGAAAAACAAAGGAAACAAAGATCTTTTTTAGTTTGAGAAAGGAAAAGGTGTCTTATTTCTGAATCACCTTAAGCTGTGGACAAAGAAACAACCTTTGTGGAAGAGAGGGGTAATTCCCTTTTACTATTAGAACTGTTGAAGAATTTATAAAGGGACAACTGAAAAAAAATGTTCATTGTAAGTAGATGTTACATCAGACACGGTCATTTACTTAAGTATCATGGCTATACCAGACAAAGTTGATTATATATATTTTTATTTTGTAAAATCCAAACACCGTCTGGAGTTTGAAGGAAACACAAGAAGCACTGCCCATCCATCCGCTCCTCCATTTCTACTGAATCTCTTTTGGGGTCATGGGGGTACTAGGGCCTCTAGTAGCACCATGACCCCATCCTGAACAGGTCACCTGTCTGTTGAGGGGTCACATAATCATAACATTCACACCTAGAACCACATGCCACGCCATTCAAACTTCATACAAGAAACATCCGGCCAAGATTAGAACCTAGGAGGCGACACTATACACTACCATGACGTGATTTACATTATATCATCTGATGGTGAATGACACTCAAAGCGCTCGTCTTCCTTTTGAGGAGCTGTGAGCATTGACTGCTCAGTGTGTGCACAAACATCTGATATTCCTCTTTACTGATGACATGAGTTTTTAGACCTGATCCAGTGGTGCTTTTCTCAAGTGAGAGAGTAATGAGTGACGTGACCTCGGCAAACATCTAATCCTCCTCATCTTTTTCTCAGATGAAGACTATCGGCTCTTCGGTTCCGCTGCCGATTGTAAGTTAACCCTATCTGCTTCCGTCTCTGAAGCTCAGCGGCCGTCTGAATTCTTCCTTTTTCTTCGCCAGCTGGATTCGGTCTCTCGGGCCTCCGAGCAGACGCCTCTGCCAACCGTCCAGCCTGACATCATGAACGCACGAAATGCCCCCGTGGGGTCTTCCTTAATGGCGGCGGAGCCAGAGATCCTTCACGGTCACATTCCAGCTGGTCACATCCCCAAACCCGTGGTTATAGCCGACTATGTGGTGTGAGTTCTGTATTTCCAGAGACCTGATGTTCAGCTAATCCCATTTATTCAAATTGAAAAACCTTTCGTTTTCCCCTCCAGCTTTGGGACTTTCAATGTCCGTTTTCAAACTTTGTGAGGAAAAGTTGTCTTTAAATCAATGGGCCAGTGTTTTACTGAACAGTGCAAAAGGGCTGCCTGGCCTCTTTGTGACTTAGATCAGAATTGTTCCTCAGCTCAAGAAGACTCTCTGCATCCTGTTTACACAGGAAGTATCCCAGTATCCAATCGGCTGAGGATCGGGACCGGTACAAGGCTGTGTTTACTGACCAGTACGCCGAGTACGGGGACCTCCACAAAGAGGTTCAAGCAATGGCCCAGAAGTTTGAGGAGATGGACAGGATGATGCAGGACCTCGCCTCCAGACCGTCCAGCCAGATGGTAAAAACAGCTCCGTACTGAGCATGCTCAGACACGCCTCTATGTACACAGGCTGATTGATGTCGGTTTCACTGCAGGAGCAGGAGCGCATCAACAAAATCCTGATGGACTACCGAATGAAGAAAGCCGTGAGTACCATTGTGATGTTCTGGAAACATCTCGTACTCTAACAGCCTTTCCTTCTTCATATCACTTTGATTTACACTGAAATCCCATTCCTCACAAAACTCCAGCAGTTCAGAAGTTCTAGCAAGAGCTGCAAATGATGATAGTCCTTCACAGGACCACAGAACCGAAACATGATGGTTCGTTCCTCTGAACAGTGAGAGATCAAAAATCGCATAGAAAATCAAGAAAGCCGCTTGAACAAATGTATATGCATTTCATTGATGGAAATCCAACTTGTACCTTTAATATCAGCCCAAAGGTTTCCTGTAGTTGATGATCAGGTTTCTGCTCATACCAGGAGAGATTTTGGTCCATCTTTCTTTACAAATTATTCTAAATGGCATGTCGTAAGTCCTGCTCATCACTGGCTCACAGGCTCCTGTCATGAAATCCATAATATACTCACAGCCCCAGCACTTTCTAAAGACTGTGTACAATTTCTTCATTGTGATTCTATGAATTCAATTTAATTCAATGTTATTTCTATAGCCCAATATCACAAAAACAATTGCCTCATTGGGCTTCACACAGGTAATTTTACAGAAGCAGGGAGTTAATCATAAAATATTAACAGTAGCTAATTGCTAAACTGAGTAAATAAAACTGGTTATCCCTGCCCTTAGACCCTCCCTCCCAGTAAGAAAAAACTCCTAAAAAAAGCTAAATTCAGGAAAAAAGAAGAAACCATAAGGATGTCCACATGAGGGAGAGATCCTCTCCCAGGACGGACAGGAGATTTACCACGTCTATGTCTGCTGACTATGACAAGAGATTGTTGTCTTGAAGGAGTTCAAAATCAAGAGGGAGAAGAGAGATGCTAACTAAGACTGGGAAAGAGTGTTGCATGACCTTTAGATGTGAAATTGACAGTAATTTTGGTGAAATTGTATTTAGCTATGGGCTGCGAGGTGGCGCAGTGGTTAGCGCTCTTGCCTCACAGCGAGAAGGCCCCGGTTTGACTCCCGGCTGGGACCTTTCTGTGTGGAGTTTGCATGTTCTCCCCGTGCATGCGTGGGTTTTCACCAGGGACTCCGGCTTCCTCCCACCGTCCAAAAGCATGCTTCATAGGTTCATTGGTGACTCTAAATTGCCCCTAGGTGTGAATGTGAGAGTGAATGTGTGTGTGATTGAGGCCCTGCGACAGACTGGCGACCTGTCCAGGGTGTACCCCGCCTTCGCCTTTCAGCAGCCGGGTTAGGCTCCGGCACCCCCGCGACCGGGGCCAGGGACGAAGCGGTCAAGAAGATGAAAGTACTTAGCTATTTTTTTGTTCTATAAGAAGATGAAATTAAAAGTATGCAAGTGCATTGGGGTTTGTATCAAATAGTTCATTTGTATTTAATGTCATACTAAGTAATCAAAGAATGCAGGTATGGAGAGAAAATAGGTTCACTTTGATTTGTGGATGCGTAATTCTTGCTTTGTGCGTAAATTACGATCTGTGGATGTGTACTCTTGATTTGTCCATAGCCTTGGATTTGTACGTGTGTATTTTGGATTTGTAGCTCATATAATATGTTTTGTGCATAAGTAAAACAATTACAAAATTAGAAAAATACAATTCACACATGCACAAATTAAAATGACAACAGCTTGAAACTAAACTTTAAAAATTACGCACAAATCACCTCTTACCCACACATAAAACAGTTAAGTACGAATCTTTGCTGAGACTCTTTTCACGTCTCACTGATTCCTCTGTAAGTGATGCATTCAAGTACTACTAAAATGCTTGTTCATCAGAGTTTTCTTATCAGCCGTTTTGAGCTTGGATTGTTAACAATATCTGGTGAAACCTGGCATTTTTCCACTTTTTAAAACAGATATTCCTGATAATTAATATTAAAAAGTCGAAATAAATGTTTCTAAAACAATTATCCCTTTAAAAATAAATATATTCCCGGAAAGACTGATGTTATTTGCATGTAAATACATGCGAGTAGCACGAAAACGTATGGAAAATCATGATCGCCACATTTAAAAAGCACGGTCAACATGCACACTGCCGTATTTTACGTGCGTCCAAGATCTGTTTTTCTCTTGGCCACACATTTTAAGTGTGGTCAACATGCACTTTCTGAATTGCACGCACACATTTACGTGTGTCCAAGCGCAATAATTGATGTGAATCCTACATTGCACATGCACAAATCAAGAATGCACATGCACAGATCCTAATCAAGAATGACGCACCTACAAATTGAAGTGAGTCTGTTTTCTCTCCATATGCAGGTGGCCCTCAAAATGTTTCACCTCACCAAATCTAGTCCTCCCTGCAAAACGTTTTGACACCCCTGTTCTAAATCCTTCAGATCTGGTGTCAGTTGCTTAGCAACTCTCTCTCCAGAGGTTTTCCAGAGGACTGAGGTCCAGAGACTGACTCACCACTCCATGACCTTCACCTGGTTCTTCTTCAGACATTCCTTGGTTGTCTTGGCTGAATGTTTTGGGTCATGATCCCGTTAAAGATCCATACAAACCCTATTTTTATTCAGATACTCACACAGTGAAGGAACTCACCCCGAACCATAATGCTTCCACCTCCATGCTTGACAGTGAGGATGGTGGAGTCACAGATAGAATTTCTCTTCCTACAAACGGTTGGGTTGATGCCAAAGATCTCCATGTTGGTCTGATCTGACCACAGCAGCTTCTCTGTCAGTCTGTCTCTGAATCCTGAAGGTATTCATGGACAAACTTCAGGAGGATCTGCTCGTGTGTCTTCTTCATCAGGAGGACTTTATCTCTGCTAGACGTTAATCCCTTGTGGTGTGAAGTCTTCCTGGTGGTTTTCTTGGTGGCTGCAGTTCCAGCTGCTTTCAGATCATCCACTAACTCCTGCTGTTGTTTTAGGACATTTCTCTCTGTTCTCATGATGACGGAAACCCAGCAGGTCAGATTCAATTCAATTCAATTCAATTTT
>NC_050520.1:12256246-12258838 GCF_002922805.2 Oryzias melastigma
AGGAGTTCAAAATCAAGAGGGAGAAGAGACATGCTAACTAAGACAAGTGGAAAGATTGTTGCATGACCTTTGGATGTGAAATTGACAGTAATTTTGGTGAAATTGTATTTAGCTATGGGCTGCGCGGTGGCACAGTGGTTAGCGCTCTTGCCTCACAGCGAGAAGGCCACGGTTCGAATCCTGGCTGGGACCTTTCTGTGTGGAGTTTGCATGTTCTCCCCGTGCATGCGTGGGTTTTCACCGGGGACTCCAGCTTCCTCCCACCGTCCAAAAACATGCCTCATAGGTTAATTGGTGACTCTAAATTGTCCAGGGTGAACCCCGCCTTGGCCTGTCAGCGGCCGGGTTGCTCCGGCACCCCCGCGACCCCGAAAGGGACAAAGCAGTCAGAAAAATGAAAATGAATGTATTTAGCTATTTTTTTGTTCTATAAGAAGAAGAAATTTAAAGTATGCAACTGCATTGGGGTTTGTATTAAATAGTTCATTTGTATTTAATGTCATAATAAGTAATCAAAGAATGCAGGTATGGAGAGAAAATAGGTTCACTCCGATTTGTGGATGCGTAATTCTTGATTTGTGCGTAAATTAGGATCTGTGGATGTGTACTCTTGATTTGTCCATAGCGTTGGATTTGTACGTGTGTATTTTGGATTTGTATCTCATATAATATGTTTTGTGCATAAGTAAAACAATTACAAAATTAGAAAAATTCAATTCACACATGCACAAATAAAAATTACAACAGCTTGAAACTAAATTTTAAAAAATTACGCACGAATCACCTCTTACGCACACATAAAACAGTTAAGCACGAATCTTTGGTGAGACTCTTTTCACGTCTCACTGATTCCTCTGTAAGTGATGGATTCAAGTACTACTAGAATGCTCGTTCATCAGAGTTTTCCTATATGCCGTTTTGAGCTTAGATTGTTAACAATATCTGGTGAAACCTGGCATTTTTCCACTTTTTTAAACAGATATTCCCGATAATTAATATAAAAAAAGTCGAAATAAATGTTTCTAAAACACTTATCCCTTTAAAAATAAAGATATTTTCCAGAAAGACTGATATTATTTGCATGTAAATACGTGCGAGCACCAAGAAAATGTATGGAAAATCATGATGGCCACATTTAAAAAGCAAGGCCGACATGCCCACTGCTGTATTGCTCACACGTATTTTACGTGCGTCCATGATTTGTTTTTCTCTTGACCACACATTTTAAGTGTGGTCAATGTTCACGCTCTGAATTGCGCACACATTTACTTGTGTCCAAGCGCAATAATTGATGTGAATCCTAAATTACACATGCACAAATCAAGAATGCACATGCACAGATATTAATCAAGAATGACACACCTACAAATTGGAGTGAGTCTGTTTTCTCTCCATATGCAGGTGGCCCTCAAAATGTTTCACCTCACCAAATCTAGTCCTCCTTGCAAAACGTTTTGCCACCCCTATTCTAAATCCTTCAGATCTGGTGTCAGTTGCTTAGCAACTCTCTCTCCAGAGGTTTTCCAGAGGACTGAGGTCCAGAGACTGACTGACCACTCCATGATCTTCACCTGGTTCTTCTTCAGACATTTCTTGGTTGTCTTGGTTGAATGTTTTGGGTCATGATCCTGTTAAAGATCCATACAAACCCTATTTTCATTCAGATACTCACACAGTGAAGTAACTCACCCTCGAACCATAATGCTTCCACCTCCATGCTTGACAGTGAGGATGGTGGAGTCACAGACAGCATTTCTCTTCCTCCAAACGGTTGGGTTGATGCCAAAGATCTCCATGTTGGTCTGATCTGACCACAGCAGCTTCTCCAGTCTGTCTCTGAATCCTGAAGGTGTTCATGGACAAACTTCAGGAGGATCTGCTCGTGTGTCTTCTTCATCAGGAGGACTTTATCTCTGCTAGACGATAATCCATTGTGGTGTGAAGTCTTCCTGATGGTTTTCTTGGTGGCTGTGGTTCCAGCTGCTTTCAGATCATCCACTAACTCCTGCTGTTGTTTTAGAACCATTTCTCTCTGTTCTCATGATCACAGAAACCCAGCAGGTCAGATCTGTTTGGAGCTCCAGACCTACAGGAGGATTAATGGTGTTGCTGATGGTTTTGTACCAACTACAATCCACTGAAAGCACTTTAGTCTTTCCATGTTGGAGAGTTTGGAGTCTGACTGATGGAGGACTCTGTGGACAGGTGTCTGTTCTACAGGTGACCCGTTCAAACAGGTGTCTTCAGTTCAGGAGACAGGTTGATGAGGAGAGTCTAACTCCTAGGGGAACCAGAAGTGTTACTAGGGGATCAAATACGTATTTCCCCCAATGAAATGCAAATAAATGTGTATCAATTCTTTAAAGTGGGTTTCTTGGTTTGAATGAACTGAAAAGTAAATTAGTGAACAGGTGAATTCAAGACAAATGAATACACATAGAATTTATTTAACCAAAGATGAATGAATGAGTGACTTTTTGAACAAATGAAAAACTGAAATAATATACAGTTTGATCAAAATGATGATATGAAGGAATAAGTTATTCGAACAAGTTATTATTAAAACTGGACGAACTAATTATTTGATGCTTG
>NC_050520.1:12259132-12265292 GCF_002922805.2 Oryzias melastigma
TTTGTACCAACTACAATACACTGAAAGTACTTGAGTCTTTCCATGTTGGAGAGTTTGGAGTCAGACTGATGGAGGATTCTGTGGACAGGAGTCTGTTCTACAGTTGATCTGTTCAAACAGGTGTCTTCAGTTCAGGAGACAGGTTGATGAGGAGAGTCTAACTCCTAAGGGAACCAGAAGTGGGATCAAATACTTATTTCCCCCAATGAAATGCAAATAAATGTGTATCAATTCTTTAAAGTGGGTTTCTTGGTTTGAATTAACTGAAAAGTAAATTAGTGAACAAGTGAATTCAAGACAAATGAATACACATAGAATTTATTTAACTAAAGATGAATGAATGGGTGACTTTTTGAACAAATGAAAAACTGAAATAATATACAGTTTGATCAAAATGATGATATGAAGGAATAAGTTATTCAAACAAGTTATTATTAAATTGGACGAACTAATTATTTGATGTTTGTTGTATTAACCGATGTTCTGTTTGTAGAACCAAGCTTAACGTGGTTTAGCTACGTTCTCTCATCATTCATACCTGAGCTGTCTTTGATTGTGGGTGTGTTGGGCGTGTGAATGATATAATCAGTTCTGATTGTGTCGCTACTGTTGCTGGAGGCGGAGACTCCCAGCGGCATGAGTCATGGTTCTGACATCAGAAGGATGCTTGTTCCTTCTGAGAAAACTGTCAGTCAACAGAGATCATCAGCAGATGAAGTAACAGATTGGAGTTTCAGCCTTACTGAAACCAAGTGACTGAAACTCGCTTCCTGGATTTCTGAAGAAGCTGTCATAGTGAACCGTGGATGATTCTCCTCTCAAAGAAACTTATCCAAATAATCGCTGATGTTTACTTCTCAGAGCAGCAGAGGAGAACTGTGCGGGATGAAAAGTCTCAGGTTAACTGTTAGAAAATATAAGGTCTTTGGGTAGGCATAAAAAATGATAATTATCCAGTAAACTTTTTTAATGTGACCCTTATTGAACCAGGCAAGCTATTAAGAACATGTACTTATTTACAATAAATGGAGAAATATAAAGATGGATTTAAAAGATGAAAACTCTCGGGTCAACTGTGAAAGAGGAAAAGTCGCAGGTCAACTGTGAAAGATAAAAAGTTTCATATCCACTGAGCGAGTGCACACATCTCGTGACTCACGCAGCAGCGTAGGAGCACAGAGAGCACAGCAGTGAGAAACATCCGTTTCTAGCATAAATGTTTCTGAGAATCCTTCCTGCTGGTGGAGTTTCTTCAACTTCCAAGAAACTCAAAGGAAACAATGACTTTTTTGTTTTTTTAACAGGATCCAACATACCTGGAGAAGAGGGACAGGTGTGAGTACCTGAAGAATAAGCTCTCCCACATTAAACAGAAGATCCAGGAGTACGACCAGGCTGCCGGTTAGAGTCCCAGCTCTGCCTTGCTGCATGCTGCTGAGCTGCACCACAAAGAGGACCTTTGTCCAGCATGAACTTGTTTGTTGACTCGAGCCGCATCGCCTCAAACCTGTGAGATCACAGACTGCTGCTCTGAGCGTCTTTGGATGCTGAATCTGCAGATCCCAGCTCAACTGGATCTCCTCTTCAGGGATCTGCTGTCGTGTGGAAATGATCGTACTTCCATTTTTGAGTCTGTCGTTTTTATTCTTTCTTATATTTCCTACAGCTTGCGGCAATAAAATCTTTGTATATTACTAAAAGAAGCATCCGTTTGATGGTAGCAGGTGGAGAGCAGAAGAACAAACCGATCCGGATCACCACATTTCTCTGGATCAAACTGGCCGTGTCTCACAAAGTGATTTGAATGTTGTACTGAAATCCTAAAACACAGATACCTGATGATCTCTCTCAGGAACCTAAAGTCTGAGTGTATGTTTGCTGAATTGGGTCCAAACGCAGGGGGGTGATGGACTTGCCCTTCGGAACCTTTTGGGTTCCTGGTGCTCTGGGTTCTAAAGGGTTCCTCAAGTCAAGACCAGCATCAGACAGCCTTCACAGCTCCTGCTATAAAGGATTCACTGACACATGTATTCCCATAATCCTCTGGTTAGTTCAAAGGTGACAACACCTTTTGGGGGGAGGGGCAGGATTAGGAATAATCCAGCATGATGTGGTCAAATCTGGAACATCTCCAGATCATTTGATTTTATTGATATTAATGACCTGATGTTATCTTGAGCTCATTTCCAACTTGTACAATTTTGACAAAATATATTTTTCTGGAGAGTAAAATATTGAAAGTTATTTAAGGTTTAATTTGATTTATTCTGGAATAATATTCCTGCCTTTTTATTATTCAGAATTATGTTAAAAAGTTACAGTTTTAAAAATTGTCATTCTGTTAGCTTTTTGGGCTATTTTGGCATTTACTAAAATGTTTTAGGGTATTTTAGAGTTTAGCTAATATTTCAGCTACATACTAGCTGTTTAGGCTAATTTAGGCTTTTTTTGTTTGTTTTGTCCATCTTGGAGTTTAGCTTATATTTCAGCTACATCTTAACTATTTTGGCTAATTTATGCTTTTTAGGTTATTTTGAAGTTTAACTATTTTTTTCAGCTACATACTAGCTGTTTTAAGCTATCAGTTTCAGCGTTTTCAGCTATCAGCGTTTTTAGCCATCAATTTCAGCATCCTCAGCAGCCAAATTCAGCTTACAGCATTCACACTAATATTATGACAGGTAATGCCATATATCTAGTTCATAATTATGTTAAAAAGTTACAGTTTTAAAGTTTTAAAAATGTAGTTTTAGAGTGATCAATAAATGTTTATCCTGTTCGGCCTGTGGCCTAAAGTGTGTTTTGGATTTTGGCTCCTTGTGTGATTGAGTTTGACACTCCTGCTCTAGAACTTTGATATCTAGAGGGTTTATGAACATTTTATTTAGATTATATCATCAAATTTAAATTTAAAATAAGGTCAAATTCAAGATGATGAGACTAGATTAGGCCCCGCCCCCCTGCGAGAAAACAGGTGCAAGGCAAGTGTTTTTTTATGGAATGAACAAATCAATGGTCATTTTAAAAATCGATGCAAAACGAGTGGGATGAATAAAATATGAATTGATCAACAATTAACCAATAGGATAGATTCAGTAAAAGTGAGTGAACGAAGTTTCAAAAAGTGATGAACAAATAAAAGATGAATATCAACAGATGAGGGAAGACTGCTGCCTCTGAAGCGCCTGAAACCGGCTCGGACTGAAGCATCAACAGGAATCCTGTTCCAAGAATGAGGGTGGGGGGAGAAAAAAACTGGTTGGTCCTGCATTACCTGGGGGAGGGGACCACGTGACGTGTGCACCTGACGGGCCGTACACACCTGAGCGCGAGAGTGTTTGGATGCAGTCGCGCGCGTCGGTGTCGTTCTTCATTTTTGTTCTGCTCATCCGGTCCGATTCTTCTTCAGGTGGGTCCAGTTTCTTTATCCTCAAGTTGTTGGTTCTTGCTCACAGTTCGGTGTCCGGTTCTGAGCTCGCGGGTGTTCTGTCGAGGCTGCGCGCGGCGGATGGAATAAAGATTCATTATATGAGGAGAGTTATCGTTTGAAGCGTTTTTTTTTTCTTTTAGTTGGATCATAAAAACGCTATTTTATTATTTTAAAAGTAAAAGTTAAGTTTATATCAATTATTATCTTTAAAAATGTGTATTATATCGAAACTAATTTGGTTTCAGAATTTAAAAAAAGACTTAAATTATGTTGGATCAAAAATCCCTAAAGTCAAGGACCCTCAGGCCTCAGGAAATCAAGTCCTCAGACTTCAGCTGTTTCTGTCAGTCTGCTGCCTCTGAAGCTTCTCTGGGTTTGGATCTGAGAAGCGGTTTTGGTCTAAGAACCCTTAATGTGCCCCGGGTCAGACCTTGAAGTTGCTCCTGGTTTCTTTTGGTTCTGATAGCTTCCGGCCTGTTCCACCACAGCGGTCCTGGTCCCTGTCATTACTGTTTCACGGTTTTCTTTAATCTGGTTTGTGTTGATGTTGGTCAGTGAAGTGGGTTAGCGGGTGGACAGGTGGAGTCACGGCTGTTCTCTTTTTTTCTCTTTTTGCAGGTTGACCTTTCTGAACGCCAACATGCCAAAGCACAGCCACACCCACAGTGGCAGCAAACAGTAAGTTACCCCACCCCTTTGCTGCAGGACACTGGTGGTGTGCAAACATGACCGCGCACAGCTTGATGAAGAGTCCACCTGGATCCCTGTCAGGGTCTCAGATCTGGACCTGAACCATCATCAGGTCTTTGACGGCTTCTGTCAGTGAGCTGCAAAGAAAAGCACCTAAAGACAGAACCAGAACCAGACATTCCAACCAGATTACTAATGATCATCATACTATGATCAGCAGTACTAAAGAGGAAATGTCCAGTGGAACCATGACGATGCATTTTCTTGAGCCCTCAGCCATCATGATTTGAAATGTAGTGTTTCTGTAGAACAATTTTTGCCAAAGCCAGACAGAAATGTACTAGTTTTTGTGTGTTTTCTTTTTTTTTTGTCCTGGCTGTACTATCTCAGCTGTGCATTTACTAAGATTCTTTAGGCTGTTTTGGAGTTTAGCTGATATTTCAGCTACATGCTAGCTGCTTTGGAAATTGTAGGCTATTTTCAGTTTTTAAGCTGTTTTAAAGTTTAGCTATTATGTCAGCTGCATGCTAACTGTTTTGGCTAACAGAAGTTTTTTTTTTTTTTTTTTTAGGCTAATTTGGCATTTAGCTAATATTTTAGCTGGCTAACAGCTTCAGCGTTTTCAGCTATTAGTTTCAGCATTTTCATCTGTCAGCTTAAGCGTTTTTAGCTATCAACTTCAGCCTCTTCAGCTATCAGCACTAGCATCTTCAGCAGCCAAATTCATCTTACAGCATTCACACTAGCATTATCACAGGTAATGCTATATATCTAGTTCATAATTATGTTAAAAAGTTATGGTTTTAAAGTTTTAAAAATGTAGTTTTAGAGTGTTTAATAAATGATTATCCTGTTCAGACCGTGACCTAAGTTGTGTTTTGGATTTTAGCGCCTTGTGTGATTTTGACACCCCTGATCTAGTGGTTTTGGGCTGGCAACACTGGCAACAGTGATGTATTTGAACCTCTGTTTTGTGCTCAAATTAAGTTTCTAAAAGTTCAGCATCTAATTTGTAGTAAATTGTAGACATATTCTAGTGACTTGAGGCCAATACAGAACCTCACATGAACCTACAAACTGCACCGTTGTCGCCTGTAAAGACGAATGTTTCAAATTCATTGCTACAGTTTATGTCTCCTGCAGAGTGGAACGCAGATGTTGTGAATGCCTTCCTCAAAGAACATACAAATATGTGGTTGAATGTTTAATTCAAGGTTATTTCAGAGACATTCTAGTTATTTTCTTCATTGACTCAGGTTATCTAACTGAGATGCTAAAAATATTCTTTAATCCTGATGTAAATAGGAATCAAACCACTTCCACTGCAAACTTAATTTGGATGCAAAGGTGGACTGCGAGCTAGCTAGCTTGCTTGGCAGAGGCTAGCTAGATTGCTAGCATCTTTATTAATTCCAAACAAGATTCTTAATGGTGGCCAGTGGCTAGAATTCAACAACACTTACACATCAGATAAATTCATTAAAAACACAGTTAAACCATAAAACATTCAAAAATTGAAATTCTTTTTTTGTTTTTCTCATTTGGTGATAACACGAGGGACAAAATACTTCATCTGTCCATATTTAGAGCAGTGCTGGGACAGTCGTTGGCCTCAACCTGAAAGCAAAAACAGTGATTTTTTTTTTTTTTAATTAATTAATTAATTGGAAATACATTCAGGTGTCAAGGTGTTGGGTAGGGTGGCCGTGAAGTACAAATCACATCAACAAATCACTTGGTGAAAAAAAAAAAAAAAATTAAAAAGTATCAGTGACAGTTAAAAACGTAAAATGTATATAAACCCTTTAACACCTGAGGCTTCACTGGTGATACTGAAACACAAAATCTTTAACATACTGTAACTTTCCAACCATCCTTCAGAATCTACTGGAATTATGTTGAGGGTGTTGACCATGAAAAAGTTACAGTAAATCAAAAAACATAAACACTGGAGCTCTGGGGCCCGTTTCAAGAAGCAGGTTCAACAAATTTAGAGTTCAAACCTGAACTTAGAGTCACTGGACTCTAAATTCTCAAACT
>NC_050520.1:12265691-12265765 GCF_002922805.2 Oryzias melastigma
TTTATTTAATTTTAATTCTCAAGACTTAAAAAATATTCGCCGAATTTTTTTAAACGTAAAAATAACTTTCCGTA
>NC_050520.1:12266078-12267229 GCF_002922805.2 Oryzias melastigma
TTTGGAGTTTAGCTGATATTTCAGCTACATGCTAGCTGCTTTGGAAAATGTAGGCTTTTTTCTGTTTTTAAGCTGTTTTAAAGTTTAGCTATTATGTCAGCTGCATGCTAACTGTTTTGGCTAACAGAAGTTTTTTTTGTTATTTAGGCTAATCTAATTTGTAGTAAATTGTAAACATATTCTAGTGACTTGAGGCCATTACAGAACCTCACATGAACCTACAAACTGCACCGTTGTCGCTTGTAAAGACGAATGTTTCAAATTCATTGCTACAGTTTATGTCTCCTGCAGAGTGGAATGCAGATGTTGTGAATGCCTTCCTCAAAGAACATACAAATATGTGGTTGAATGTTTAATTCAAGGTTATTTCAGAGATATTCTAGTTATTTTCTTCGTTGACTCAGGTTATCCAACTGAGATTCTAAAAATATTCTTTAATCCTGATGTAAATAGGCATCAAACCACTTCCACTGCAAACTTAATTTAGATGCAAAGTTGGACTGCGAGCTAGCTAGCTAGCTGGCTAGATGGCTAGCTAGCTGGGCAGGCGGCTAGCTGGATGGCTAGCATCTTTATTAATTCCAAACGAAATTCTCAATGGTGGCCAGCAGCTAGAATTCAACAACACTTGCACATCAGATAAATTCATTAAAAACACAGTTAAACCATAAAACATTCAAAAATTTAAATTCTTTTTTTTTGTTTTTCTCATTTGGTGATAACACGAGGAACAAAATAACTCATCTGTCCATATTTAGAGCAGTGCTGGGACAGTCGTTGGCCTCAACCTGAAAGCAAAAACAGTGATTTTTATTTTTTTTTTTCTAATTAATTAATTAATTGGAAATAAATTCAGGCGTCAAGGTGTTGGGTACGGTGGCCGTGAAGTACAAATCACATCAACAAATCACTCGGTGAAAAAAGAAAACATTTTAAAAAGTCGTAGTGATAGTTAAAAACGTAAAATGTATATTAACCCTTAAACACCTGAGGCTTCATTGGTGATACTGAAACACAAAATCTTTTCCATACTATAGCTTTTCAACCATCCTTCAGAATCTACTGGAATTATGTTGAGCGTGTTAACCCTTAAAAAGTTACAGTAAATCAAAAAAACAAACACTGCAGCTCTGGGGCCCGTTTCAAGAAGC
>NC_050520.1:12267354-12270354 GCF_002922805.2 Oryzias melastigma
ACGGGCCCCTGGTGTTAAAGGGTTAAGAAAACAGCATTTTAGAAAACACAAAATTCCAGAAATCAAAATGAAAAAACAAATTGGAAAACATGAAAAGTTACCAGAAAACAAAAAGAGATGTGAAACGAAACACAAATGAGGAACCGTGAAAGATGGGTATTATGGGACATTACTGATTGTATGATGACGTTCGTTCATCGTTTCAGCTGAAAGTTATTTGTCATGAAGCCACACTGGATACCATGATCTAATCAGCAATGTCCTCTAATACCTACCTCTTCTGGTTCCTCAGTGTGTTTTGTTTTTTTTAACATTTCATTTTCTTTTCTGGAGATTTACTTTTGCTTTCTGAAATCCGTTTTTGTTTGTTTTTCCATTTTGTTTTGATTTCTAAAGTGATTTGTTGATGTGATTTGCACTAGAAGGCCTCTGTAGTTGAGATTAACCCTAGCTTGATTGTAACTCCCAGTGTATGCCGAGGTTACTCCAAGTCACCCTTCACAGTTAATAGAGTAATCCTCAAAAACGACTCCAAATCTACCGCAGAAGTACTATGAAGTAGAAGTTTTTCTCTGTAGTCTCTTTTGTAAATCTTCAGTTGTTCCATGTATCCTCCATGATTACTTTGGTCATGTGGCAGTCTTGTGAAAATTCTCCAGGATTATTCCAGCTATCTTTTACAGTTACCTGGGTTATACTACAAGATTTCTTTCAAATGACAGAGTTTGTGTAATTTTCTTGGTGGTTTTGTAGTTTTTCATAGTAATTCTTGTTGTTCACATGCTAGCTGTTTTCGGTAATTTAAGTTTTTTTTTCAGTTTTTAGGCTTTTTTGGAGTTAAGCTAATACTTCAGCTACAAGCTAGATGTTTTAGCCAATTTAGGATTTTTTTTTCAGCTTCTTAGGCTATTTTTGAAGTTTGCTATTTTTTCAGCAACATGCTAGCTGTTTTGGGTAATTTAGGCTTTTTTTTTGTTTGTTTGTTTTTTAGGCTAAAATATTTTAGCTTCAGTGATTTTAGCCATCAACTTCAGCGTTCTCTGTAGTCTCTTTAGTAATTCTTCAGTTGTTCCATGTATCCTCCATGATTACTGTGGCAGTCATGTGGCAGTCTTGTGAAGATTCTCCAGGATTATTCCAGCTATCCTTTACAATTACTCAGGATATACTACAAGATTACTTCAAATAACAGAGTTCGTGTAGTCTTCTTGGTGCTTTTCTTGTAGTTTTTCATAGTAATTCTAGTTCATCACAGGATTACTTTAGTTGACTACCAGAGTTCTTTATTTTTCCACAGAAATTACTTCAAACTGAATTACTCCAGTTATAATTTTTTCAGTATAAGCTAAACTTCTGTTGGTGTAAATCTGCAGTGCTTTGCTGCACATTTGCTCCAGAACATGTTTTGTTCTGTGGAGATTAAAGTGTTGGAGGGCAGTAAAGGGAGCGTTCCTGTATGTACTGGTACTGATGTCTTGGGGATGGGGGTGGGTTAGACTGTGGTCCACCATGGAAACTGATAGTTGAAGCTTTCTGCTGCTTCCGTGCACCTAACGACTGTCCCCTCTCTCCTCTTTTTCTCAGTAAACACAGGCATAGCGAGGTCACGTCCAATCCAGTCTACCCTTACCATCAAGGGGAGCACATGCTGCACTACTACAAGTGGACCTCACCCCCTGGAGTGATAAAGATTTTAAGCATCATCATCATCATTTTGTGCGTGGCTGTGTTCGCCTGCGTGGCCTCCACTTTGGCATGGGACTACGACATGAGCCTCATGGGAGGCGGAGCTGGCTTAATCCCAGGTTATGGTAGCTCGTACGGTGGCTCGTACAGTGGGTCGTATGGCGGTTCCTACGGTGGGTCCTATGGCGGGTACGGAACCGGTGTGGCCGGTGGTTCCTATGGCTATGGAGGAATGCAAGTGGATCCCAAAACTGGCAAAGGTTTCATCATCGGCATCTCTGCCATCGCCTTCATCGCTGTGCTCATCATTTTTGTCATCGTTATTTCAAGACAAAGCACCTCTCGCTCACCCCAGTTCTACCTGGCCGCCATCATCATAAGCGCCATCTTGGCCTTCTTGATGCTCATCGCCACCATTGTTTACATTGTGGCTGTGAACCCATCGGCACAATCCTCCGGTTCGATGATGTACAACCAGGTGTACCAGATGTGTGCGCAGTACCAGACCCAGACCCAGGCCCAGGGCATCTTCATAAACCAGTACCTCTACCATTACTGTGTGGTGGAGCCTCAGGAGGTGGGTGCTGCTCTCTCATTCTGCCCCTTAGGCTGTGCTGTGTGTGAGGTCTGCTGCTTGGGTTTGGATGTGAAGCAGACCTTTGAAGATCATTAGGTTCCCCAACAACCTGTTTCTTCTTCGGACAGCATAAAGGTTTTTAGAGATCCTGCTGGGGCTGCACGGTGGCGCAGTGGTTAGCGCTCTTGCCTCACAGCGAGAAGGCCCCGGTTCGACTCCCGGCTGGGACCTTTCTGTGTGGAGTTTGCATGTTCTCCCCGTGCATGCGTGGGTTTTCACCGGGGACTCCGGCTTCCTCCCACCGTCCAAAAACATGCTTCATAGGTTGATTGGTGACTCTAAATTGCCCCTAGGTGTGAATGTGAGAGTGAATGTGTGTGTGATTGAGGCCCTGCGACAGACTGGCGACCTGTCCAGGGTGTACCCCGCCTTCGCCCATCAGTAGCTGGGATAGGCTCCGGCACCCCGCGACCCCGAAAGGGAAGAAGCGGTCAGGAAGATGGATGGATGGAGATCGTGCTGCTCAGGGATCATTCAGGCTTTCTAGAACAGGGATGGGGAAACTACGGCCTGATAAACTATTCAATCTGGCCTGCCAACTGAATTAAATTATATTTATAATCTTTATAAATGTTTTCTTTTCTGGTATGTCCCCATAGATCAGGGTCAAACTCAATTGCACAAAGGCCCAAAATCTTGTTTGTGGGCCGAACAGGATAAACATTTATTGAACACTA
>NC_050520.1:12270815-12287462 GCF_002922805.2 Oryzias melastigma
AACAGGGATGGGGAAACTACGGCCCGATAAACTATTCAATCTGGCCTCCCAACTGAATTAAATTATATTTATAATCTTTATAAATGTTCTCTTCTCTCGTATGTCCCCATAGATCAAGGGTGTCAAACTCAATTGGACAAAGGCCCAAAATCCTGTTTGTGGGCCGAACAGGATAAACATTTATTGAACACTATAAAAATCAGTTTCCACGGTGGACCAGTCTAACCCACCCCCATCCCCCAAGACATCAGTACCAGTACATACAAGAATGCTCCCTTTGCTGCCCTCCAACACTTTAATCTCCACAGGGCAAAACATGTTCTGGAGCAAATGTGCAGCAAAGCACTGCAGATTTACACCAACAGAAGTTTAGCTTACACTGAAAAAATTATAACTGGAGTAATTCAGTTTGAAGTAACATCTGTGGAAAAATAAAGAACTCTGGTAGTTAACTAAAGTAAACCTGTGAAAAACTACAATTTATATGAAAAACTACAAGAAAAGCCCCAAGAAGACTACAAAAACTTTGTTATTAGAAGTAATCTTGTAGTATATCCTGAGTAACTGTAAAATATAGCTGGAGAAATCCTGGAGAATTTTCACAAGACTGCCACAGTAATCATGGAGGATACATGGAACAACTGGAGAATTACTAAAGAGACTACAGAGAATGCTGAAGTTGATGGCTAAAATCACCAAAGCTAAAATATCAGCTATATGCTAAATTAGAATAAAAAACTAACTAGAAAACCCTGGTTAGCCAAAACAGCCACCATGTAGCTGGAAAATTAGCTAAACTCAGAAATAGCCTAAAAAATCTTGCTAAATGCCCAAATAGTCCAAAAAGTGAACATTTGCAAATTTTTCAAACTTTAAAACCGTAAAGTTTTTACATAATTATGAATAACATAAAAAGGCAGGAATATAATTCCTGAATAAATCAACTTAAACCTTAAATAATTTTCAGTATTTTGCCCTCCATAAAAATATATTTTGTCAGGCCATTAATAACAATAAAATAAAATGATCTGGAGGGCCGGATAGAATTACCCCGGGCTTTGACGTGTCATAGAGGGTGCCCTGCAGTGACCTTTGTTTAGTTGCAGAGAGTATTTTCTGCATTCATGTGGCGTTAGATTTTTTTTTTTAACATTTAGGTGTGTGTTCAAATGTGGACATTCATTTTTTTCGATTATTCCAACACCACATGAAAGCAGCATTTCAGTCATTTTCATTTTCCCTTTGGAGCATTGATGCAATTAGAACCAACATGAGAACCAAAGCCTCAGTTTCTGAAATACAAACTCTGAAATGTTCTCTTTTAAAACACAATGAAATTTAAGCAGACTTTCATCCGGATTTCATGTTATTTCTTTGTTGTTTGAGGTGGATTACCAACATTTTGTCATGGATTTGCTTCTGGTCTGGCCCTTCTGTCAAATTTTAGAACCCTTTGTGCCACCCCTGTTCTAGAATGATATTTTACAGTTCCAGTAGTGTCCATAGTTAATTTCTACAAAGAAAAAAAAGCAATAATCTGGATTAAAGCAGAGTTCAAAAGGTGGAAGCAAAAACCTGTAAGATCTGTAAGATGTAGATTGTGTCTCCTTCTCCTGTAAGGTGTGTGTGTGTGTGTTGGGGGGGGTTGGCTGGTGTTTCTTGTAGGTTGGGTGTAATTTAATCATTTTTTTTTCTTTCCCTGTCGTTTTAGGCTGTAGCCATCGTCCTGGGCTTCCTGATCTTCATCGGCCTCATCATTCTACTGGTGTTTGCTGTTCGGACTCGCGCCCAGATCCGGTACTGGGGCATAGACCGAGTTCTCTGGGAGGAGCCGAAGAAGACTGGTTTCCATCACAGCATTGGAGAGTGGGTGAGTGTCAGACAAATGCAAAAAACAAACAAAAAAAACAATTCTTCCTGGATGTTAATGGAGCTTCAATGTATTTCAGCCACCATGTTTAGGTCAGTGTTTAGGACTGTGCACGTCTGTGCAGAAGGCTGGAGATCATTACCACGTTACTGAATTAATTCACTTTTAAGTTTATAATTGATCTGGTTTTTGACTTCATGCAATTCAATTAAAAAAATGATTTGTCAAGTCATTATTCTAAAAAAACCTCTAGAGCTGCCACGATTAGTCGACTAATCGATGACTAGTCGACTATTTAATAGTTGATTAGTCGTTACTTTATATTATATGGAGTCAGAGTGTAGTAAAGTTGAACAAAGTTGTGAGTGTTCAGCACCAAAAAATGAACTTTTTTCACTATTTGAGTCAGCGAGACCAAAACTTTATCCTTAGTGAAAAATAGTTCCTTGTTTCAGATGTCGACCTCATTAGAGAAATCAGGAATATACTTTCCATCAAACTCATTTTGATAGGTGACCTTTGACCCTATATACCCTTTATATAAAAAATTGATATGAAATTGTCATCTTGAGGGGCGGGGCACCTGTCAAAATGAGTTTGATGGAAAGTATATCCCTGATCTCTCTCATTTGATTTAATCTTGTTTTTATCCCAGAAACTAATGAAGGACGGAAGCTGAACGATTCATTAAAACTTTACTAAACTATCATCTTAATTGTCGTTATTTTTAGTTAGTTTAAAGCTAATGATGGTTAAGATTTATGCTTTACATCCAGTTTGCACATGAACCGATTAGTCGATTAATCTGAAAAAATAATTGACGATTAGTCGACTAATAAAATGATCGTTTGTGGAAGCCCCAGTTACTTCATATCTTTTGTTCTGAGGTCCGTCAGACTCCATAACTCCACTGTTGGACGAGTATAAACCACTATGTGTTTTATGTTCAAATACTTATCGTGACTTTTTATATAGTGATGCATATTTTTAGTGAACTTTTATCAATTTTAGACTCATTTATTATTATATATTTCTAAAGCTTAACCGCTTTTGGATGTTTTTATGTATTCTATCCTTTATCTTGTATGGGGTTTCCACAGATCCAATCATTTCTTTCTGGGATCATTAAAGTATATCTATCTATCCATCCAAACAAATATTAAGTTTTATTTATGTATCTATATAATTTTATTAATAAATACAAAACAATTGTAAAATACAAAAATAGATTTAAAAAATGAATAGTTTTGTGTTAGTTTTCTGTTGTACAGACATAACCAGCATTGATTTAAATACTGTTAGTGATTTATGCAAAAAGATAAAAAATAACGATGTGTTCATCAGTTTCTTTATCATGCTGCAAAAATCAAATCGTTAAAAAGGCTGGAGAACTTCTAAACATTTGGGTCGTAGACGATGAATCCATCACTCGGTGGAAAAGCAAGAAAAGATCCCACCCAGCAGAGGCTGGGGGCATGCAAAACTGTGGCAAAGCTGAAACCATCTGCAGTTTCTTTGTTGTTGAAGTAGTGGAGTCTGTCAGGTCGGGCTAATTTCAGAATGGTACGGAGCGTTTGAATACGCCCTGATCTGACAAAAGGTTAGTGAGAGTAAACGGGTCATGAACAGTCGGTACACACAACAATTCAGTTTAACTACTTAAGTAAGAATCACGGAAACAAATCACTAATATTCTTAAAAAGGAAAAAGACAAGAAGACAACAGGGATAAACAAAACATCCTCCTTTTTTAAAAATATATATATTTTTGGGGAAACTCCCGGGAATGAGCTATTGGACTTAAGTTGGGAACGTCATGGAGTGGAGAATAATGCAGATGAGTTTCTCAGAAGCAGTGTTCCTGCAGACAAAGGAGCTGTGCGCACGCACGCGCATGCTTGTGTGTCTTCACGTACACGCGCAGCAGATGAGGCGTGAAGCAGGTTGGATGGTTTCGTTTGCAGTTTCAGGGCGTGGTCATTCATCTTCTCTGGGTTTCTTCCTGCTGCTGTGGGGTAAATGGGGGCGGGAGTGAACCTGACACTCTTTAAGTCTGAAGCTCTTCGGTCAGACTCATACCAGCTCCTGGATGACCTTCACCCAAAAGCTCCTCCGCTCGGACTGGCGCAGACCCTCTGTTGTCATCCAGTGGTATTTGCGGTATTCTGCCATGCAGGAGGAAGCAGAAGAACCCGTCTGTCCAGTGTCAGGGTTGTTTACAGTGAAGCAAACCTGCAGGAAGAGAGAAACTGTGGGCCTCTGTGTGTCTGACACGTTGGTGCTTTGAATATGCAGATGATGCTGCAGTTTCAAGGATAAATAGACCGTCTGTAGAATCTCCTCCAACCGACTGAGTCTGTGTCTTTGGAAAACAACTTATTTATTTAGAAAAGCTTTTAGTTGAGTGGGTTGTCTTATGTTACATAATCATGTTTTATTCATCTCTTGTTGCTATGTGTACACTTTACACACATGTAGACTTTTGTGAGTGTAGTTGAAGAAAGGAGCTTTCTGACTTTACCGCTGATGTTTGGCTATAAAGTAAAAAAAAAAATTGTCTTTGCCTGAAAGATTGATCAGAGTCCAGAAGGACAGACTTCCTCCAGCGGAGGGCGCTGTTTATAACCTGGAGCAGGTGTGTTACAACAGTGAGGACGTAGGACCCTGAAGGATCAGCACTGGACACCACTGGAAGGTCATGAAGGTCATGAAATGGGGGGTTAGGTCTGGAAGTATCTGATCTTCGGCTGTTGCAGGTCCAGTGTGGAGGGTGTTCCACCTCACAGGATGTGAGGAGGGTGTGGTGCAGAGGTAGAGCGGTCGACCTCTGACCTGATCTCAGGTTTGATTCCTGCCTTGCCTCCTATGTGTCAAAGTGTACTTGGGTAAAAGACACTGAGCCCCACATTACCCCTGGTGGTTATAAGTTGGTACCAGTGTTCAGCAGCAGATCAGTGTTTGAATGTGGGTGAAAGGGACTGTGAAGCACTTTGGGCCTAAGAAGGTAGAATACTATAGTGCAGGGGTGTCGAACTCAATCGCTAAGGGGACCAAAATCCAAAACACAACTTAGGTCGTGGGACGAACAGGATAAACATTTATTGAACACAAAAACTTTAGAACCATAACTTATAACTTTTTAACATAATTATGAACCAGACATATAGCATTACCTACAATAATACTAGTGTGAATGCTGTAAACTGAATTTGGCCGCTGAAGATGTTAGTGCTGATAGCTAAAGGTGCTGAAATTGATGGATAAAAACGCTGAAGCTGAAAGATGAAGATGCCGAAGCCCCCAGGCCCTGACTTTGACACGTGCTATAGTTCTATTGACCTATTTAACCTTTTTTGGAGATGTGTTAGGCTGAGGGAGGGGTCAGCAGGCTGAGAGCTGATTGGACAAGAGCTGGAATCTTTCCAAACTCTAGCTAATGATGAGATTATTCTTGTTATTCAGACACATTTAGTCCATTTAAACTGAACCAGAGTTTGTTTCCCCCGAAAATCCAGATCAAAGTTTCAGTCTGAATACACGAAACTTGAAATGACCATCTTTTGAGGTGGTCTTTGTTCGTTTCTAATTGGACTGCGCTTCGGTTTGCTCTGAAATTCCTCAGTCCGAATACAGTCCGCTCCAAGACCGAACGCGGAGCATCAATGCAACAGCAACTCCTTAAAATGTGGTGGGATGGCTTATTTAAACAACTTTAAATGTGATCCACTTTGTTCTCACTCTGTTTTCTCAACAATATGTCATTACACTTATCACCGTAGAGTCTCCAGTAACCGTCATGCAGGATTCTTCCGCTGTACCAAAGTAGCAGTAAAAAGGGCTGAACCTGACCCTCATACAGACATTCAAAATCAATCAGCAAAATAAAAAGTTTGAATAAACTTCAATAAACTTTCTATGTTCTCTTGTAGATCAACAACGTGTCTGAGGGTCCACAAGTGCTAGTCGATGCCCCCAATGACCGGGTTGGGGGTTTCAGAGACCGCCCCTATCAGATGGACCACACTAAACCTCTGTACCTGCCTGGGTAAGATCTGTTCTTGTTGTGTAAATGTTTAGTGATCATTCACACTATAGTGATGATTCTTCTGCTCCTTTCCGTACGTTTTCCGGCACGTAAAAACTCCATCACGCTTTCAGAGATTTCAACAATGCATCAAAACTTTCAGCTTGTTCAGGACTTTACTGCTTGTATTTTCGGTATTCATAAACTTTATAGTTTTTAAATATTGAGCAAAATATGCCCCAAAGGAAATGAATGAAAGTCTTCAAATGTCAAAAAATGTAAGTAGATTAGCAACAAGACTTTAAATATAACCATGAGCCATGTTATCATCTGTTATATTCATTTTCTAAAAAATTGGATTCACCTAATATTTTAGCAACATGCTAACGTTTTGGGCTAATTTGTTAACTAGTGGAGTTTTTTTTAGGATAATTTAGAGTAAAACTTCTATTTTAGCAATAGGCTAACGTTTTTGACTAATTTATTTTACTTAGGAATTTAAGGCTATTTTGGAGTTTAGCTAGTTTTAGCTTTTTTGGCTAATTTGACCTCTACTGAGGGTTTTTTAATGTTAATTTGAAGTTTAGGTAATATTTTAGCAACATGCCAAAGTTTTGGCTAATTAGTTATCTATTTAGGTTTTTTAAGGCTAATTTAGAGTTTAGCTTCAATTTTATCAACAGGCCAACATTTTGACTTATTTAGTTTACTGAGGAAGGTTGGGCTATTTTGGACTTTAGCTGGTATTTAAGCAACAAGCTAGCTTTTTTTGTTGGCTGATTTGGCATCTACTAAGTTATTTGGGGCTAATTTAGCTTAGCTGAGTGGTTTTCAACCTTTACTGAGCCAAGATACACTTCTTCCTTTAAAAAAATCCCACAGCACACTAGCATCCAAAAAGGTAATAATGTTTAGTCTGTATCGATGTACAGTCCCTCCACAATCTGTGCATTTTTTTAAATAATTGAAGCAGAAAGAGAGTCATTGCAGAGGTGCTGTCACTTTAACCCAGTGCATCATGGGGGGTGTTCATTCTTTTGTTCACTTTTTAAACTGTCTGACATCGGATCCCGCTGGAAGCTACAGCACTTAACACGAACTTTAGCTGTTATTTTAGTTGGAAATGAGAGACTTCATGAGCCGAATCAGAACAAGAAAGTGAGGACGTTAACCTCTTCTGATTGGTCCAACTGATGACATGTGATCAAGCCTCCAACAATGATCGGTGGAGACAGTAGAAGGGGACCGGACTTTTCTAAAAGCAGAGCTAGCGGCTAGTTTTGCGGCTGGATTGCGGTAACATCATTCCAATTATTTATCATTTATCTTGCATATTCCAAACTATCCAGTGTTAAATCAGGGCCGGTTTCACAGAGCTGATACCCTAATGGTAAATGTTTTAGGTATGTGAAAATGTGTGATTTTTCCGCGGCACCACAGACCATATCTTATGACACACTGGTTGAAAAACTCTGGCTTAGCTCATATTTAAGCAGCACACTAAATATTTTTGCAAAATTGGCATGTATTAGGGATTTTTAAGCAATTTACTACAAATGTTTTTTAAATTTAGGTCAACTTCAGCGCTCTTTCATAGTTATTTAATGGAATTTCTAGTCTTTCAGCAAATGTAACATTTTCCAAATAGTTTTTGCATTTTCATCAAATACTTTCTACAAATAAAGTAAACTGCATCACCATTTTCAGCAACAAGCTTCTTCAGTGACATCTTTCATCAAAAACATTCACACTAGCATTATCGCAGGTAATGCAACTTTTCTAGAGTCATGATTGTTATAGTTCAATCATTGGGTAGGGCGTGTGGGGTTGGTCACATGTAGATTATTAGCATAGAAACATGATAATCTGTCCTTCCTGGGATGATCTGGACTGAGTTGAAGTGGTTTCTCTAGTTTTTCCATGTTCAGATTAAGGGATTTCAGACTTTGCTGGATGGGCAGCATTCCTCTGCTTCTTCTCTGTGTTTTGTTCTTGGGCTGGACCAGTTTGCATTGCTGGGTTTGAGGTTAACTGGGATGTGGTTGGAAAATCTTGCTAATTTTCTGAAACACACCTGCACAATGGATAACTGTTGCTCCATGTCTTTTCTCAGTCCATCGAGTTCTCTTTTTCTTGGCTTTCATTGCCGTGTCTTCACAAGGGTCTGTTCTTTGTTGGTTCTTTCTGAGTTTGTAGCAATGGCTTTTAGCGGTGCGAGAATGCTAGTGCTAGAATGCTAGTGTTCAGATCACTGTATAGGGTGAGCAGTTCATGATGAGTAAAATGGATGTCCACTGCATTGATCCTGTCAGTGAATTCTTATGACATCCACGTATCAGCAGTGCGAGGGAGCAACTCCAGGGAAGGACGTTGTTTTCTTCCACACACAGATCGGTCATTACCGTGATCCCATGAGACTACTGAGGTTTCGTCTGTAGAATTTCCTCTTAAACTGGGAACAGGTGACGTTGAAGCAGACTGATAGTAGATCCCACATGTGTTCTGGTCCCACAGGGTTGGGTCTTGGTCTGGTCGTTCCTTCATAATGTCCATGTTGGGAATACAGCTGACAGAGATGTCACATTGAAGGAGACGTTGCATCATCCGGCTCCTGAAGTGTTTGCTGACAGAGTCCAGGGTGTTGTGGATTTGGCGGATTGTTGTCTACCAACAGAGATAAGAGGGTTGTGATGCGTTTGACCGCACTGTAGATGACTGAGTCTATGCTGCTCATAGATGGTCTCAGAGGAGCTACTTTCATTTTATGAGTCTTTAAATACATGAGCTCACATCTCCTGGATTTAGAATTTTGTTGATAATGTTATTGTCCTCTGAGTTTTTGAAAAGCCTGATCAAGTTCTGTCTATACTCGGTATGGAACGTGTCAAAGTCGAGGCCCGCGGGCCAGATTCGGCCCTCCACATCATTTTATTTTATTGTTATTAATGCCGCGATGTTATCTTGTGCTTATTTCTAACTTGTATAATTTTGACAAAATATATTTTTATGGAGAGTAAAATATTGAAAGTTATTTAAGGTTTAAGTTGATTTATTCTGGAATAATATTCCTGCCTTTTAATTATTCCTATTTATGTTAAAATGTACAGTTTTAAAATTAAAAAAATGGGCATTCAGATAGCTTTTTGAACTATTTTTTTCATTTACTAAGATTTTTTTAGGCTATTTTGGAGTTTGGCTAATATTTCTGCTACATGCTAGCTGTTTTGGCTCATTTAGGTTTTTTCCATTTATAGGATATTTTGAAGTTTAGCCATTTTTTTTAGCTACATCCTAGCTGTTTTGGCTAACCATTGTTTTTTTTTTTTTATTTTTTTGGGGGGGGGGGTAATTAGGAATTTAGCTAATGTTTTAGCTGGCTATCAGTTTCAGCGTTTTCAGCCACTAGCTTAAATGATTTCATCTATCAGCTTCAGTGTTTTTAGCTACCAATTTCAGCATCTTTCAGCACTAGCATCTTGAGTGGCCTTACAGCATTCACACTAGTGTTATCTCAGCTAATGCTATATATCTAGTTCATAATTATGTTAAAGTTTTAAAAATGTAGTTTTAGTGTTCAATAAAAGTTTATCCTGTTCGGCCCGCGACCTAAGGTCTCTTTTGGATTTTGGCCCCTTTGTGTGATAAACATGAAACAGCTGATTGTGATGCGGAGAAAATCAGCTGTTCATATCCAAGACACAACTACAGTAAAGTGTTGGATATCAGCGTCAAGTCGCTTTACTCCACTTCAGAATCTGCTGGAATTACATTAATTCCGTAAATGGTTGAAGAGTTGCAGTAGTCAAAAGAATGTTGACACTGGAGCTAAAGCTCTGGTGTTAACCCTCGTTCCCTCTTATTGGGTCCAGATGACCCCACCCTTACGTTGACGTGTGATCCCCACATGACAAATGTGGACAGGATTTTATGTCTGCCACGGACACCAGTGAAGATGATAAATCCTGTACTGGATCCATTAAGAACTCCGGTCAGGATGAAGATGGAGCTCTGAACCCAGTTAGCATCCTCAAAGGTTAAATCAGCTCCAAACCAAAGATTAGGAACCAGGTAATGGACCTGGTCCTCTTTCACGTGGTCTCTTTGGTTCCCAGCGATGCTCTTTGGTGGAGTTTTAGTCCACAAACAGCATTTTTTGATCTTCAGGGTTCAGCTCTACAACCAGTCTGTGTGTCTGCTTCATCTGAACAGGTTCTGACCCAGAAGCACATCCTTGTTCTGAAGGTTCCTGTCATCTCTTCACAGGACCTATCTGACCATCTGTCATGAAACATGAACTGTATCACTTGTGTTTGCAGGGACTCGGACATCAGCAGCTCTGTGGGGGGGCTGAAGTCCCGGTTTAAGGACTACGACCCTGGAATGGATTCTGGAGATGAGCTGGAAGAAGAGGACTTTAGTGTGTGAGTTCTGGTTCTCAGTCTGGACCTTCAGGCAGGACATGAGCTATCTTCACGAGTTCTGTCCCTCTGCAGATTGTTTCCAAAGATTCTGGATGAGCAGGAGCGCCTGACCTACAAGCGGGAGTTTGACCAGGACCATCTGGAGTACAAGAACTTGCAGGCCGAACTGGAGGAAATCAACAGGGACCTGGCAGACCTGGACAGAGAACTGGACCGGCTCCCCGAGAACAGCCCTCAGTTTCTGGTGAGGGTCAGAGTCAGTCCTCTCCAGTCAGAACTGGACATAACAAGCATTGAGGTCCTTAAATCGGGCCAGAGACGTCACTTCCTGGTACTTCTAACGCCATATTGTAAGCGCTTGCCCCTCAACACCGATTAGTCCGAGTCGGTCTGAGAGATGTTTTTAGAGGAACTACTGTCACCAATTGTGAGTGAGCTCAGTCTGGCTTGTTTAAAGGCCAACCCCTCCCACTGAAAGCGAGCATGGGAGAAGCCATCAATATCATGTTGGAGGCGGGGCCAGCGGGCAACACAGGCTTTTACCGAGGCATCTGATTGGTTAGTTTAGAACTTGCAATAAAGAAAAAAAATGTCTTAAAAAAAGACCTAAGTTAGAAAAAACATGTTAAGAAGAATGTATCAGATTCCTATTTAACATATTTAAGATTTAGATATATAGCATTGCCTGAGATAATGCTAGTGATAATAGAAGATGTTGAAATTGAAAGCTAAAAACGCTAAAGCTGATAGCTGAAATTACTGAAGCTGATAGCTGAAGATCCTGAAGCAAATTGCCAGCTAAAATATTAGCTATATTTCAAATTAGCCTAAAAACTAAAAAATATAAAACTTAGGTAAGCTAAAACAGCTAGCATGTAGCTGAAAAAATAGGTAAACTTCAAAATAGCCTAAAAAACTTTTTTAAAAGCCTTAATTAGCCAAAACATCTAGCCTGTCTCTATATTATAGCTAAATATTAGCTAAACTCCAAATGGCCAAAGTCTTATTAAATGCCAAAATAATCCAAAAAGCTAGCAGAATGCCAATTTTTAAAACTTTAAAACCATAGCTTTTTAATAGAATTATGAATGATGAAAAGGCAGGAATATTATTCCAGAATAAATCAACTTAAACCTTAAATAACTTTCAATATTTTACTCTCCATAAAAATATATTTTGTCAAAATTATAAAAGTTAGAAATAAGCGCCAGATAACATCAGGTCATTAATAACAATAAATAAAATGATCTGGAGGGGAGGAGAGAATTACCTAGAGGGCCGGGTCCGGCCCCGGGCCTTGACTTTGATATATGTGTGTTAGGTATTTTTAAATGGCGCATTATATTTCTGTAAGCTTGTAATCGGTTTAGCATCCCTTCTTTCACACTGTGTGAGCTCCTCTCAGGTGAGGAGGTGCTGAGGAGCTCATCTTCATGGCTCCCTCTCAGGATGACGGCGCCTCCTGGTGTTGTCTGTGTTCATCATGATGCTTTCTTCTGCTTCCAGGATGCCATGAGTGAACACACCAGACTACGGAACCTGAAGAAGGTAAGACGGATGAGCAGGTGAAGGCTTCAGTTCATCTTCATTTTTAATGTTTTTGCTCACCATGAGACCTCCTCCTCCTCCTCCTCTGCAGACCCCCCAGTACCAGATGAAGAAAAAGCGCTGCAGGTTCTTGCGCTCCAAACTGTCCCACATCAAGAAGCAGATCGGCGAGTACGACTCCCGGCCCTGAGCAGCACGACACGAGTGTTTCAGGTCTTCAGGTGGATCTCCTGAGGAGAGATGAACATCTGACATGAAATATTGCTTTTTATTCCACTATATAAGCGTTCCTTTTAAGTGACTTTTAATGTAGATTTTGTTTTTTATATCAAAGTTTCTTTTTCAAGCCCAGAGAGGGCTGTTGATGTAACGTGAACTTCTGTGGCTGCTTTGTCCCACACCTGCAGGAAGCTTGTTTCAACTGTTGTAAATGCTGTAAATGACGATTTCACTCAGGAAAAATTAAAACTGATCTCTGCAGCTTCTCTGCTCACTTTTCCTGGAACAATCCCATCAAAGACGGGACAGGAAGTTCGATCTTCTCATGACCCCAGCACTCTTCCTGTTTCTGTCCCACACATTACATGATTGAGGAGGATTTTTCAATTTTCAACAATCCTGAGCTCATCCCTGAAGTTTCTTAGTTTAGACTCGTGAGAACATCAATGCCTTTATGGCCAGACCGGGGGCGGAGCTTCACCTGGACAGGTGAGTGGTCCAACATAGAGATAGAGACCAGGTCAAATACTCTTCATCTATAAATTACATTTGTTCAATTCAAGTTTCTGAAATGGCTGAGCAAAACTACAAACTTCAAAGTCGGAAATACATCAAAGATAAACAAAATACCAAAAACCACAAAGTAAAGGTGTATTTTTATGACATCATTTTATAAAGTACAGAAGAAGCGGGACACAAATGTAAAAAGGGAATAAAAATGATTTGCCGTTGAGGTCATCAAAACGGCTTCAGATGGGGATGATGTGATGCAGGATGACGTATTTTGTATTTCATAAAAAGGGATAACAGGCCAACAGATGCAAACTGTGGCGTTTTAGAGTCTTCTGGGAGTTTTTAGGAATAATATGGATCAGCACACAATTAAATGACTCCTATGTGGGCCTTGAGTGGTGCTTTACTCATGAACAAAATTCAATTCAATTTCTAAAGGCCTACAAAGATCCTTAAATCAGGTTAAAAATGTTGTTGCTACAAAATCTTTCATCCAAACATTCATTTTGAACTAATTTTGTTGTTTTTGCTCTTGTATTGATCCTATTTTGGGTGATGATGATGACCATAATAATGTTTCTAAAATATTAAAGAAAGGGTGTGTTGCATATAAGAACAGAATCTTGTAGGAAAGATGAATGAGTGAGACATTCTCACAGATTGGACTCCTTTCTTTTTCTTTTAAACAAATTTAATGAACCAAAAGTCTATTTTGTATTATTGTCATGGTGACTGTATGCATATAAATGTATTTTGTTTTTATATTTGTGTCAAAAATAAACCTTTATAATCAAATATATCACAGCAGCGCCCTCTTACCGTAGATAGTTTTGCACGTGTGATCAAATTTCTGTGTTTTTGATTAAAATAAAAAAAAAACAATGTGATTCCATTGTTCATAAAGTTTCTCTAAGAACAACAGCAGCTCCAAGTATCAATTTGTCTTTGATTTATTATATATATATATATATTTATATATACATATAATAAATCTAATGAAAATGATTTGTAAATTTTTTTATTGTTACCTCATTTATTTTAATTATTTTTTTTGTATTAAAAAAAATTATAAATTAAGAAAAAATCATCAAACATTCCCATGATACTTGCTTTACATTAATGACTTCCAAAGGAAAATGATCTGCTTACATGTATATTTTTGTTGATGTTTGATACTTGATTTATATGAATGATTTTTTTTTCTAATGAAAAATAATCATCGTATTTTGTCTGAATTTTGATAAAAGATCTGCATATACAGTGACAAAATCTGAAACAGTGTTATATCTATTTACATAATCATGTGATTTATTGTTACTTCAGGATTTTTACTAACCTGAATCTAAGTTGGAAAGATATAATTATCTGATCTTAAGTTACGAACCGGAAATGATAACACATGTAAAGGAAATGTTAAGGATGAGCCGGGGTGGATTATATAAATTCGCTAATATAAATATGTATATACTGTATACATGCAATTAATTATAATTAATAGAAATATTATCTATCTTTTTAATGTTCCTAAAACTAGCTTACAGACCCTCTTCATTTTACTTTGTTGACAAATATTGCACACGGAAACAATGACACATAACATCATTTTCACAATTACCAGGAAAATCAACAAAAAAAATGAAGCCTCAATAACTGCAAAATAAATCAGATAAAAAAAAATAATAATGATTCTGCTTAAGTTTCAAATGCGACCATGCTTCAACTGTTCTAACAGCTTTTTGTAAATGCAAGATTCAATACCATTTATATACAGTCATTTCTTTCTGCAACACATAAAACACAGGTTGTTTGCAAGCATATTAACATTTTAGCCATAATTATAAGTTGGTTAACTCTGTACATTTTTTCTGTATTTAATTTCTCTTGAACAAAAAAAACATTTAAAAAAATGTGTTTAGAATAATTTAAAGTCTTTGCATAAGTGGATTGTTATAAAACAAGTCAAATCTTTCCAAAAAGGCTTGAGTGAAAGTGAAATACCAAAAAGGATGAGGCACAGTTTCTAGTGAAGAATGGCAAAATGAGGAGTTTATGTCCAGATCTTTTTAAAATTTGGTTAAAAATAATAATAATAATAATAAAATAAAAAAAACATAGAGTAAAATTTATGAATACATTTAAAATAAATTTATTTAATTGTATCAGTAATAAAATATTTGTTGGGCAGAGACCAAACTTTTCTCCATTGAATACTACAACCAAACCTACTACAGTGAGAAATAACATGGAGGGCTGTCTCTTTTTGAAACAGTGAACAGAGTTTTGGTTCTTTCTGCCAGCTGAAAAACATATTTTTTCCAGGATTCTGTTATTTTGGGGAGAGAACATGGAGTTTTTGAAGGAGAGCTTTAACACTTGGAATGGCTCCAATAGCGAATGCAAACTCTGCAGGTGAGACACTCAGATTAAGTGGAGAGAAACTCATTCGATTACCTTGTGGATTAATCACTTGTGTTATATGAAAAATGCTTTTTTTCAAACAATTTTTTCAGAAAAAAGACTATTCCAAATATAGTAGTGCTGAGGAGAAAACTTATGTTTCTACATCAAAGTCCACATAGCTTACAGCCCCGCACACCCCCAACCTAACATTACAGACAGGTGAAAGAAAAACAGTGAGTGATATCAGAGCTATCCAGATGTAGTTTAGATCCAGATCAGACGAGGACAACAAAGACGTTCATGGATCTGTTGGTCTACAAGTGGGTGTATCTGAATGGTGCAAGAGGACTTTAGCCAGACTCTTGTATTTAGTAATTTCTTTCTTTCAAACTGCTTTCTTTTGCCTGATACATTTGAATGAAGAAATACTCAAAAATATAATTTTAATCTTAATTTTCTTTATATATGTCATCAATCATGAGGAAAAAATAACACAAGAACTTGTTAAAAACAATAGATACACGGTTTTAGTACTTTGGTCAAAACTGCATCTTTTGAGAAAAGAACGGAAGCGGAACTTTCTAATTTCCGCTTCATGTTTCCACCCGGAGCAGAGCGTTCGTGCTCCGAGAGCTGTGAGAATTTTTCAGACGGGTTGACTGTTTCTGCAGGTAGGTCGGGTTTTATTCCTCAGTGTTAGTCCCTTTGAGTGTGTTCTGCAGTTAAGTACTGACGTGATGTAATGGACGGAACCACGTGAGACTGACGGACCGGTTTACCGAAACACGGTCCGCGGGAAACTGTGTCCGCTCACCGGGTGAGCAGAACTGTTCCAACAACTACAGAACCTGACGAGTCAGCAGAATTCTGCAGAACCTGTGTGGGCATTTGGGTCAGCAGAAGTTCTGCCCTGAAGATGATTATTAAAGAGGATCGAGGAGAGCAACACTCTTCTGCGCAGGCGCGTGTTTGTTTGTCACTTCTCTTGTGTCAGTACTTAAGCATTTTTTCAGCATGCACCGTTGGGTTAATCCAATAATGAAATTAGCAGGTTCTATCACTTTATAGAATATTACATTTGGAGCTATACTACCATCCAAAACGGGAGAACTCTGCCATCATATACCCAATTTTCTCCATACACAAACAAAGAATCCCTATTTTTAAGTTTTTTTGGCTGGACTGAAATTGCATTTGACATCTTCAAAATACAATTATTCCCAGAAGAAAATATATGACACATTAACAGCATTACCAATGATGTGAATTAAAACTTTTCCTGGATATGTCCATCCATCCATCCATCTTCCTCCGCTTCATCCGGGACCGGGTTGCGGGGGCAGCAGTCTAAGCAAAGATGCCCAGACTTCCCTCTCCCCGGCCACTTCCTCCAGCTCCTTTGGGGGGACTCCGAGGCATTCCCAGGCCAGCCGAGAAACATAGTCTCTCCAGCGTGTCCTGGGTCTTCCCCGGGGCCTCCGCCCAGTGGGACATGCCCAGAACACCTCACCAGGGAGGCGTCCAGGAAGCATCCGGACCAGATGCCCGACCCACCTCAACTGGCTTCTCTCGATGCGGAGGAGAAGCGGCTCTACTCCGAGCTCTCTACGGGTGACCGAGCTTCTCACCCTATCTCTAAGGGAGCGTCCAGCC
>NC_050520.1:12288152-12288851 GCF_002922805.2 Oryzias melastigma
CAGTGGTACGGTTCCTGTCTGCCACGCAATGCTGCAGAGACGTGTCAGCCAAGACACTCCTACAGCATCCAGAGACTTGAGGTACTCGGGGCGAACCTCATCCACCCCGGGAGCCTTGCCACCGAGGAGCTCTTTGACTACCTCAGTGACCTCAGCTTGGGTGATGGACAGTTCCACCCCAGTGTCCTCAGCCTCTGCTTCCTCAACGGAAGGCGTGTCAGCAGGGTTGAGGAGATCCTCAAAGTATTCCTTCCACCGCCCGACAATGTCCCCAGTTGAGGTCAACAGATCCCCACCTGCACCGAAAACGGTGCCTGCAGAAAACTGCTTTCCCCTCCTGAGACGCCGGATGGTTTGCCAGAATCTCTTTGAGGCCAACCGATAGTCCTTCTCCATGGCCTCACCAAACTCCTCCCAGGACCGAGTTTTTGCCTCCAACACAGCCCGGGCCTGGATATGTATGAAAGCATAAGAACAGTGTTATTTAAGTGCATCATTTGATCACTTTTCTTTTTGGGGCTTTATTATGGCCTGATGGCCGTAAACACTGTCTAATACTGTTTTGTCACTGCTTAAGCCATGTTCTGTCATGTTCAGTTAAAAAGAAAAAAATATTTTTAAAACTTTAACACTATAACTTTTCAACATAATTATGAAATAGATATATTGCATTAAATGCTGTAAGCTAAATTTGGAGAT
>NC_050520.1:12288946-12300408 GCF_002922805.2 Oryzias melastigma
AACAGCTAGCATGGAGTTGAAAAAATAGCTAAGCTCCAAAACAGCCTAAAAAAACATTTTTAAAAAGCCTAAATTAGCCAAAACAGCTAACAAGTAGCTGAAATATCAGCTAAGCTCAAAATTAGCCTAAAAATCTTAGTAAATGCCAAAATATTCCAAAAAACTAGCAGAATGCAAAATTTTAAAACTTTAATTCTGTAAATTTTAACATAATTATGAATAATAAAAATGCAGGAATATTATTCCAGAATAAATCAACTTAAACCTTAAATAACTTTCGATATTTTACTCTCCATAAAAATATATTTTGTCAAATAGAAATAAGCTCAAGATAACATCGGGCCATTAATAACAAAAAAATGTTCTGGAGGTGCTGGATGGAATTACTATTGACTTGACTTTGACACGTGTTTTAGGTCCTACCACGTGTAGAAATGGACGAGGAGCCGGAGCGGGCCAAGCGCTGGGAGGGGGGCTACGAGCGGACATGGTGAGCTGATGCTGAAGCTGTGACCCCCCCAGACCAGAGGCTTGTGACACAGCTGTTGTTGTTCTGCAGGGAGGTGCTGAAGGAGGATGAATCTGGATCCCTCAAAGCCACCGTGGAGGAGATCCTGTTCCAGAGCAAAAGGAGGAGGTGCGTGGAGTATGGACACCCCCTCACCCCCCATACACTTCGTTGTTGTAAGCCTTCTGCTTTTCCTCCTCCCAGGGTCATAGAGAGTCATGGACAGGTCCGGCTCGGCATGGTGAGTGACCGACACCTCGGCAGAACATGAGAGGTCGTAAGGAGGAGGTGGAGGGAAGGAAGTGACTCTGTGACCTCCTGCAGATGCGTCACCTCTTCGTGGTGGTCGACTGCTCCCGGAGCATGGAGGACCAAGACCTGAAGCCCAACCGCCTCACATCCACCCTGAAGGTTCCTGCTGATGTTCATGAGCTCTCTGCAGACTGCCTCCTCACTTCCTCACTGCCTCTGCTCTGTCTCCTGTAGCTGCTGGAAGGATTTGTGGACGAGTACTTTGACCAGAACCCCATCAGTCAGGTGACGCTTAAACAGTAATTCTTTAACATACTGTAACTTTTAAACTGTTAACACGATCAACATAATTCCAGTAGATTGTGAAGGAGCTGCTGATAGCTAAAATTGTTAGCCGAAAATGCTAAAGCCGAAAGCTTGCTAAAGTATTAGCTGAATGCCAAATTTGCCAAAAAAAGAAAAAATATCTAATTTTGCCAAAACAGCTAGCATATTGTTAAAATATTACCTTAACTACAAATTAGCTTAAAAAACTGGAACAATTTCTAATTATCCCAAAACAGGTAGCATATTGTTAAAATATTAGCTAAACTAACCAACACACAAAACCTGGAATAATGTCTAATTTTGCCAATATTTTAGCATATTGTCAAAATATTTGCTGAAGTCCAAATTAGCTTAAGAAAACAGGAAAAATGTCAAAATTAGCCAAAAACAGCTAGCATGATGCTAAAATTAAAGCCAAACTCCAAATTAGCCTAAAAAGCAAACCCAGTAGTTGTTGAACATTTTAAAGGGACCCTACCATGAAAATTCTACTTTTTGAAGTTTTAAATGCATTTTACTGTTCACTCCTCACTATAATGAACCTCAAAGCGGTATTTTGATCTGTTCATGCATTAAAGAGTAATCCTCTAAAAACCTGCGCTGTCCACAAAAACGAGCAGCTGGAAATGTGCTGATTAAGACTGCCACAAACGATTATTTCAATAGTCGACTGATCTCTGACTATTATTTTTGATTAGTCGACTAATCGGTTCGTGCGGCGAGTGGATGTAAAACATTCATCTTAACCATCATTATCTTTAAACTTGAGGTCTGTAAGCTATATTCTAACTAAAATAAAGACAATAGTTTATTAATCTTTAATTAATCATGCAGATTTTCTCCTTCATTTGTTTCTGGCATTAAAACAAGACTTAAATAAACAAGGTAATATGAATTAAGAACAGAAAACTTATTAAAAGTTTTCTGTTTTCTATATTAAAAAATTCTTTTTTAAAGCTTTAAAACATATATTTAATAAAACATGTACAAAGTATTTCAAAAGCTATTTGCAGATATAAACACACTCAAAATATTTGCTGACTGAGGCCCATTTATTAAAGCAAAACACTAATAACATATTTGAACTGAAGATATTCCTATACATAAAAAACCTGAGGATGCCCATAGAAACAAAGAAAATAAATAAAAAGGGGAAATTTATATTTTTAAAAAGGGAGAAAAGCAGGGGATGTTAGAATGTACATCAATACTTTCATTCTTTCACTACCTACATCCACTGCACATGCGCAGACCAATACTTCATATTGTTCAATTTGGGGGAGAACCCATAAATCTGTGTTACTTCTTTAATGTTGTTTTGCTGCTTGTTGTCGTTTTGTGACTTTAGGTTACATTTAATTGTAGCTTAATGCAGATAATGTAATGCTACACTTGTAAACTTAGCTCTGGACTTTTATGCGAGCTACTTCACTTTTGGGACTCGCACATCGTTCCATAACTCTGCAGCAGATCCGTACCGACACACAGCCTCTCTGTCTGCGCGGTGAATGTTTCATAATCCGCTCCTCAAACTGAACGATGTGATCGCAGCGCGGAATATGAATGAAGCCTTGGACAAGCGGTTAATTTCCAGTGTAAATTCATTACCCGCGCCGTCCTCGCGGCGTTTAGAAGAAGAGTGCAGATTACGAAACGTTCATATGCAGACAGAAGCGCCGTAGACACGGATCTGCTGCAGATCTTCTGGATCATCTCCAAACAGCGCAGTAATGACATGGAACACAAGTTCTGTCTTGAAATTACATTTGACACTTTTTCCTCTTTATTTTCCTTATGTTTCCCACATTTTCGAGCTAGCGTGTTGCTATGAGCCTACGGAGAACTTCCTGTTACATCACTGCTGACCGGATTAGCACCACTGCGCATGTGTGACAAAGACAAAGGCAGACCCGGCATTAGAACCGTAGTTTTAAGATCAAAACAAGGAAAAAAGCAAACAAAAAAACGATGCGTCGACGACCAAATTATTCGTCGACTATTTTAATAGTCGAACGGTCGTCGATTAGTCGAATAATCGTGGCAGCCCTAGTGCTGATGTAAGATCATTGCCAACAGCTCCTTCCAGGAAGAGTCTGCTCTGAAAGCTCCGCCTCCAGACTAACAACAACACTCAATTTATCCCCTTATCCAGTGATGATCAGCAAAAAACTTTCATTTTAGATGCAGAATACCGTATATCTTCCAGTTGTGTCCTGTCTTCGATAAATTCCAGCTCCAACAGGTGTTTGTTACTTTAGGCGCGGGTCTCCTTTAAGAATGGACCCTTAAAGGGTTAAAAATAAACGTTTTAAATGTACAGATTTTGCCTGTGATTTCATATTGTGATTATTTGCAGATAATAAGTGGCTGGCAAATACTGTAACCAAAAAAAAATTAATCGTGATTAATTTTTTTGAGATTTGCGATTAATTTAATTTTTTTAAGTGATTCCCGGCCCTGTAAAGAACATAAACACTGGAGCTCTGGTGTTAACGGAGGGAGATCTGAGGGTCGGTCATGTGACCTTTCTGTCTGCTCCAGGTCGGGGTCATCACCACCAAGAACAAACGGGCCGAGAAGCTGACGGATCTCGCAGGTGAGAGCTCTCTGCAGCCCCGCCCCATAAACAATCACCTTGATCACCCCGACCTTTGACCTCACCCCCCCTCATAGGAAATCCAAAGAAGCACATCTCTGCTCTGAAGAAGGCCGTGGACTCGGCGTGCGTCGGCGAGCCGTCGCTCTACAACGCTCTTAGCCTGGCCGTGCAAACGCTCAAGTGAGACCGGTTCCGGTTCTGATGGGTCTGGTGATAAGTTGAGGTGGTCTGACGTCTTCACTTCTCCCCGCAGGCACATGCCGGGACACACGAGCCGAGAGGTCCTGATCATCCTCAGCAGCCTGACCACCTGTGACCCGGCAAACATCTACGATCTCGTCAAAGTAAGGAGCCCTGCGGTTCTGGTTCTGGTTGGACCTGCCTACTGACGCAGTGGTGTCTCCTGACAGACCCTGAAGTGTCTAAAGGTGCGGGTGTCTGTGATCGGGCTGTCGGCGGAGGTCCGGGTCTGCACGGTTCTGACCCGGGAGACGGGCGGCTCGTACCACGTCATCCTGGACGAGAGCCACTTCAAGGAGCTGCTGATGCTGCACGTGAAGCCGCCGCCGGCCAGCTCGTCCTCCGAGTGCTCGCTGATCCGGATGGGTGAGCGTCCATCACGGGGTGGGGGGGTCCCTCCTGTACGTCCGGGGTTCTGAGCGCGCTCCGTGTGACTCCTCAGGGTTCCCTCAGCACGCCGTCGCCTCGGCGATGGAGCGGGACGCCCGGCCGTCCTTCAGCATGTCGTAAGTGAAGCTGCCACAGAGCTCCGCCCACTTCAGTCGACCGCGTCTGACTGCGCTCCCGTCTCCCTCAGCCATCTGGACAGCGGCGCCGGACCCGGTCTGTCTCTGGGGGGGTACTTCTGCCCGCAGTGCCACGCCAAGTACTCGGAGCTCCCTGTGGAGTGTAAAGTGTGCGGTACGTATGGAAGGTCCAGGCAGGAAGCTGTTGCTGCATCCCTACTTCCAGTTCCATTTCGAGTGGTTCTAAACGTGGAGAACCGGGCTCAGAACCCTCAGGATCAGGATCCACACAATATGTCCAGCTGTTCTCGTGTGGGCCTGTTGTTCTGGTTCGTCAGGGTGCTGTTGTCCTCTGTGCTCCTCAACGGTGTTCTGGAGCTTCTTAGAGGTTCTGCAGAACCTGCTGAGGCTTGGTCTCAGTGTGGTGATGAGCTGGACCTGCATGCTGCCGGATCAGAACACCGGCTGTTGCTTCATCTCTGCTGCCTGGGTCTCCTGTGAGGCGCCGCCTCTGAGCTTTTCTGCGGGATCCGGTCCGTCGGGTGGGCGGGGTCGTGTCCATCGGGTGGGCGGCGTCTAAGCAGAACCTCTGCTCTGGTGTCTCAGGTCTGACCCTGGTGTCCGCCCCTCACCTGGCCCGCTCCTTCCATCACCTGTTCCCCCTGCAGCCGTTCGTGGAGAGTCCGGTGGAGGAGCTGCAGGGCAGCAGGTACCTACATGCACACGCACGTGCACTCTGTGGGTACAGTTCTGTAACGGTTCTGGTTTGGTTTCAGGTTCTGTGAAGCCTGTCAAGGAGAGCTGAAGGATAAAAGTGTGAGTAGAATCTACGTTTGGACCTCTGCAGACGGAGGGGTGGGCTGTGGTGTGTCTGGGGGTGTTGTGAGCCACTGCCCCGGTTCTGACCCGTTTCCTCCGGCCGCAGGCGTTCGTCTGCCCCTCGTGCCGCAGCGTGTTCTGTGTGGAGTGTGACCTCTTCATCCACGACTCTCTGCACTGCTGCCCCTGCTGCATCCACAGCCGGGCCGCTCTGTGACTCTGGACTGGCACCAGGATCGTCTGCATCGCTTCTGAACGGACCTGCGACACACAGCTACACTCCAGCCCAAACTCCTGGTTCAGGGGGATGCAGCTAAAGACGGGCCGGGTCAGGACCAGGGAACTGAATCAGACACAGAAGTGTTGGGAAGCACAGCCGGGCCTTCATGGGTCTACTGACTGTTCATACATGGAAACTGCTCTCTGACAAGGTTCTGGAGGCAGCTCAGGTGATGAGTTTGGGTCAGCAGAAACAGGTGGTATGAGGGTAAAGGTTCTGATGAAGTCAGTCTGAGCAGTATTCAGGGTCCTCAGAACCGTCGATCACACCAGAAATGTTCTGGATAGGTTTAGTGTTTGTGGGTCAGAGTTCTGGTTCTGAACACCTTGTTTCTTGGTAAACTCCTATTTACAGAGAAGACTCCCCGTCCGACAGTTTTGTCTGGATCCCGCGGGGTTCTTGGTTCTACAGAACGCAGGACGTTCTGTTCAGATCCAAACAAGACACCAATAAAACATGGAGAACTTTAGAAAAGTCCAAAGTTCAGAACAAATAAAGTCTTAAAGTCGGACATTTTTGGTCATAAAAGGAATTTTGGCGTCTCTGTGTTTCGTAATAACTTTCATTTTCAACGTTTGCTGGATCAAGACGCTTCACAAATGACGGATATGAGATGTTCAATAAAACGAGTCAGAACCTAATTCGGATCAAAACACGGATTCAGACTGTGAGATTGTGAGGAAGAACTGGACAGAGTGAGTGTGTTGTTATCCATAAAAAATAGTTTACTTCCACCTCCAACCACATGAAGTCTATTCAGTCGCCATTTTTCGTGATATGGACACCATCATAGTTTATAGTGAGTGATATGTATATATGTAGTAATATGTGAGTTTATAAAGATGTTCATTTAGTCAACAATGAATGTTTAGGTCGACCGAACGTTAACATTAGCCTTCCTGTGGGAAATTCCATTAAACGTTAGCATCAAGCTAGCGGACTTTAGCTTTATGTGCTAAATCACAGGTGTTGAACTCAACTGCACAGGGGGATAAAATCCAAGAAATACCTTAGGTCACAGGCTGAACAGGACAATCATTGAACACAATTTTCAAAACTACAAACGTAACTTTCTAACATAATTATGAACTAGATATATAGAATTACCTGTGATAATGCTAGTGTGAATGCTGTAAGCTGAATTTGTCTGCTGAAGATGCTGAAATTGATAGTTGAAAATGCTGAAGCTGATAGCCAGCTAAAATACTAGCTAAATGCCGAATATAGCCTAAAAAATCTTATTAAATGTCAAAATAGTCCATAAAGCTAGCAGAATGACAACTTTAAAAACTTTAAAACTGTAACTTTTTGACATAATTATGAATAATAATAAGGCAGGAATATTATTCCAGAATAAATCAACTTAAACCTTAAATAACTTTCAATATTTTACTCTTCATAAAATATATATTTTGTCAAAATTCTACAAGTTAGAAATAAGCACAACATAACATCGGGTCATTAATAACAATAAAATAAAATGATCGACTTTGACACGTGTAATAAGTTGTAAGTTTATAGCTATCTGTCTATTGTTAACCCTTTAACACCAGAGCTCCAGTGTTGATGTTCTTTGACTTACTCACTTTTCAATCATTAACATGATAATTACAGAAGATTGCTGAAATTATCATGTTAATGATTGAAAAGTGAGAGTACGTTAAAGATTTTTAGTTTAAGCCTCAACGATGACGTTAAATTGGTTAAAGCAGGAATAAGTCATTCTATGGCATGTTTTAATGCCAAACACGGATGGACAACAATTTCCTTGAAACAGTTTCAGACTGAAGTCAGAGGGACAACAACGCTGTTGACATGGCAACAGGGATGCAGCATCCTCAATCCATGAGCAAACATTTACTTGAAGAGAAAATCCAGACCATCAGATGCTGTTTGCTGATGGAGTCCTTCATTTGTCGTTTGTCTCTAAATTCGTCATAACCTTTTCAGACCTGAAAGATGAGGCGTCAAATACTTTGGCTCAGATAGAAAAAGACAGCAAGAAGCTGCAAGAAAAAGAGTGACCTTGTATGGTTGACGTGCGTAAATGATGCCGTTCTCGACTCAGTTCTTCAAGAAAAGATGAGTTTGCTCAAAACGTTTCTCTGTTGGTTCAAATCTACTAAATACTTGGTGAAGAATGATTATTGTGAACTAAAAACAGCAGCCAATGACTTGGGAGCACCATGTGCAGGTGGAAGGGTCAACCTCTTATTACATGTGTCAAAGTAAAGGCCCGGGTGCCTGATTCGGCCCTCCAAGTAATTCTATCCGGCCCTCCAGATCATTTTATTTTATTATTAATGACCCGATGTTATCTTGTGCTCATTTCTAACTTGTAGAATTTTGACTAAACATATTTTTATGGAGAGTAAAATATTGAAATTTATTTAAGGTTTAAGTTGATTTATTCTGGAATAATATTCCTGCCTAATTTTATTATTTATAATTATGTTAAAAAGTTACAGTTTTAAAGTTTTCTAATAGCTTTTTAGACTACTTTGGCATTTAATAAGATTTTTTTTTTAGAATATTTTGAAGTTTAACTAATATTTCAGCTACATGCTAGCTGTTTTGGCTAATTAAGGCTTTTTATCATTTTTTTTTATAATATTTTGAAGTTTCGCTCTTTCTTTAGCTACATGCTAGCTGTTTTGGTGTCTGTTATGTTAGCTAAGTTTTCTTTTTTTGTTTTTTAGGCTAATTTGGCAATTATCTAAACGTCAGAAATCATAATTCTCCAGACATTGTCCTACATGGCTTTTCAATTCCTAAAATATGTTTCCAACACTTTCCATTTGTATTTTTTTATTTTTAATTGTGTAACATTTTTATTAATTTTGATCCTTTTCTCCACATTATTCCACAATTGCACCCCGCAGACAGAAAGTCAAGATATTCAACCTAACTTAGTATCCTTCTGGATATTTTAAGAGCAACATTTTTAACTTTCAAACCGAATCTATGGTCAGTTCCATAAAACTTTCACATATTTATTTTTTTAAAATCTGTTTGCCCTTAATCACTGTTTTCACTTTTGTGTTGATGTTTCGCTTACCAAAACTATACATTTTGTTTTGTCTAAATTTACTGTTCATTTATTTTCACCTTTACTATAACTGAATAATATTAAAAGCTGTAGTAGTCCTTCTTTACAGAGTTATTCCTAATAAAAAGTAAACAAAGTAAAAGTTATGTCAAACAGAACAGACGTTCCTCACTTTGACCACAAGGAGGCGATAACCCGCCGCCGCCAGCGGGGACTTCCTCCACCGAGAAACCACAGAAGAAGCGTCTTTTTCTTGGCGCGCGGGCTGCTGAGGACCGGATTAAAGTCATGACCCGAACTCTGAACGGTATCGTGGCAGTGTGTCCTGACCTGGGAATCGGGAAGGGCGGGAACCTGCCGTGGCACCCGCTGCGGCTCAGGTGAGCGCTCCGCTCAGGCTGCGCGTGGCAGTTTGAAAGCTCAATCACCAAAGATCGTCTATTGAAGGCGAGGATCTGTCGGATGAAAAAACAATTAAGAGACCCACGTTTTTTTTTTTTTACTTTTGATGTGTGTTTGCAGCAATGATTTTGCGCTCTTCCGGAAGATGACGTCAACACCGTCTGTGGCAGGTGAGCTTGTTTTAAAGTTCAAAGGTAAGACATTGGTAAATGATGAACTAAACAGGTCAGCACACTGACAGGTGAACTGTAACAAAAAAAGGCAAGACTGGCTATAAAAGTCAATAAACATCCATGGATGGCTGAGTGATGGATGGGTGGGTGGAAGGATGGATGGACGAACGGACAGATGGGTGGAAGTATGGATGGATGTATGGGAGAATGGATGGATGTGTGGTGGGTGGAAGAATGGATGGATGAGTAACGGACAGATGGATAAATAGTGGAGGGATGGATGAGTGATGGACAGATGGATAAATGATGAATGAGTGGAGGATGGATGAATGATGGATGGATGAGAACATGATCATACATGGACGTCCTGCAGGTCGGCAGAACGTGGTGATCATGGGCAGGAAGACGTGGTTCTCCATCCCGGAGAAGAACCGGCCTCTGCAGAACCGCATCAACATTGTCCTCAGCAGACAGTTGAAGTATGACCTCCATATGCATCACTGAGTGGTTCAGGCTCCTCTGAACACATCAAACCTCCAATATCCCTGCAGATGAACCATTTGCTTCCCTGTCGTTGCTGCAGAGCGCCCCCTGCTGGAGCTCACTTTGTGGCGGCAGACTTTGCCTCCGCGCTCCGGCTCGTGGACTCGGAGCTGTCTGAGCAGGCTGACCAGGTGTGGGTCATCGGTGGCAGCTCCATCTACAAGGTGAGGTCTGTTCTGGTCAGATGTTTGCAGATGGAGGCGAGTTGCTTGGCTCACTCTGTCCGTGTGCTGTGGGATGCTCAGGAGATGATGGAGAGCCCGGCACCCCGGCGGCTGATAGTGACACGGATCCAGAAGCAGTTTGAGTGCGACACGTTCTTCCCTGAAATCCGCCCTGAGCAGTTCCGCCTCCTGCCAGAGTAAGACCTGGTTCCTTCTGGTTGGATCTCAGAACTGTTCAGTTCTTGCTCTGACTCTGGAATGATCAAGTAGCTAATCTAGACTCTGAGTCTGGAGAGCTGCTGCAAAAAGAACTACCGTAGAGGTGAAGCTCAGCAGGTCTGTTTCTCCACAGGTTTCCTGGAGTATCTCAGGAGCTTCAGGAGGAGAACGGCGTTACGTACAAGTTTGAGGTCTATGAGAGCATCCAGCAGTGAGGGGCCTGGGGGCGGAGCCAGCGTGTTAATAAAGTCTGTTTAAAAATGATTTTTATGTCTATGATGTTTCTAGTGCTGCCACAAACGATTATTTTAACAGTCGACTAATCAGCGATTATTTTTTCCGATTAGTCGACTAATCGGGTCATGTGCAGACCGGATGTAAAGCACACATCTTAACCATCATTACCTTTAAACTAACTATAAACTAAATATATAACATTACCTGTTGTAATGCTAGTGTGAATGCTGTCAGCTGAATTTGGCCGATGAATATGCTGATAGCTAAAAACGCTGAAGTTGATAGCCAGCTAAAATATCAAACGCCAAATTAGCCTAAAAAACTAAAAAGAAAGCCTAAATTAGCCAAAATAGCTATCATGTAGCTGAATTATTAGCTAAAATCCAACTTAGCCTAAAAAACTGCAAAAAAATCCTAAATTAGACAAGATAGCTAGCATGTAGCTGAAATATTAGCTAAACTCCAAAATAGCCTAAAAAACAAACAAACAAACAAAAACTAAATTAGCCAAAATAGCTAGCAGAATGTAGCTAAAATATTAGCTAAACTCCAAATTAGCCTAAAAAATTTAAACAAATTCTAAATTAGCTAAAATAGCTAACATGTAGCTGAAATATTAGCTAAAATCCAAAACAGCCTAAAAAACTTTAGTATCAAAATAGTCCCAAATGGTAGCATAATGTGTAATACAGCTGCAATAAGCATCAAAGCACAATTGAACTCATTAAAGTTGAAAACATGCATTTTATTTACATCAAATTCAACCTATTTTAAGATGAATTCCATCCATGAAGAAAGTCCAGGAGATCAGCGAGAGATTTCCCTGCAAAATCCTGCGTGCTGTAAATGACATTTCTCTGCTAAGCTGGATAGAGCGGCATGCAGGAAGTTTTTCTGATGCTCCTGAAGTCTCTGGGGTCAAAGAGGCTGATAAACATTAGTTTTTCATGGTCTTGAAACCAGTTCTTTGTCTGGGAAATTATATCTCGCTAACCCCCGACCTCTGCAATGAAGGCAAAACTAATGATTATGTCAAACTTCTGCACAATTTTTTTTAATGCTTTTAATTGTTTCTTTTTACATCTTACACAAAATAAGTGGTTTCAAACTTTTAAAAAATTAAAATAAAAATCATTGCAATTTG
>NC_050520.1:12301897-12303550 GCF_002922805.2 Oryzias melastigma
CCAAAATGATGATTTAATGGAAACAGTGTAATTTTAAAACTGTGTTTTTCTAAATTCCCAGAATTTAGATAAAATTTTAGGCAAATGTTTAATGGAAACGCAGCTAGTGATTCTTTTTCTTCTCCCACCTGGTGGGTCACTCCTTCCTTCCTCTCTTTCTTCACTCTTCTCTCTTTCACCCACTGCTGTAGTTTACTCCCAGATAGAAGAAATCAAGAGGTCTGGTGGAAGGTCTCTGTCCTGATGCCTCATCCATGAGGTCAAATCAACAGTAGCAGCAGTGGACTCCCACTGACCTTCTCCTGATGCTGGATACTCACAATCCTGAACACAAAGGATCATAATAGACAGCAGAAAAAAGAAGATACAAACCTTTTTATAACATGCATATTTAACATGTATCAAACATGTTAAATTCTTAAATAGACAGAAGCAATAAATGACAAAATAGCAATGTGGGGGGTGTTTGTTCCTACTTTTAAAGGGTTCAAATCGTGCAGTTGGTTGCGTAATCCATGGAATGTATACACAAAGCTGTGTGACGTACTTCCGGTTTCTAGATAGCCTAGTGGTTAAACTCCCGCGCTAACAACCAAGAGGTTGCTAGTTCAAACCCAACTCGGGACTTATTTGTTTGATTCTTTTTTTTTTAATCCCAAAACTGTTCAATTCAGGTAAATATTTTTTTTTAAAAATAGACAGGGGCAATAAATGACAAAATAGCAATGTGGGGGGTGTTTGTTTTGATTTTGATACTTTTAAAGGGTAATGAAATACTGCAGTTGGTTGCGTAATCCATGGAATGTATGCACAGAGCTGTGTGACATACTTCCGGTCTCAAGGTGGCCTAGCGGGTAAACTCCCGGTCTAACAATCAAGAGGTCGCTGGTTCGATCCCCACTGGGGGCTTGGTTGTTTGTTTGTTTTTTTTAAATCCCCAAACTGTTCAATTCAGGTAAATAATTTTTTTAAAAAAATAAACAGGGCCAATAAATGACAAAATAGCAATGTGGGGGGTGTTTGTTTTGATTTTGGTACTTTTAAAGGATAATCAAATGGTGCAGTTGGAGGCTTAATCCATGGACTCTTTGCACATAGCTGTCACGTAGTTTCTCCACAGAACTTGCCTGAAGAGAACTTCAATTTTTGTGGTTTATTTCTATGGAATTTTTTTATTTCCATCAGACTCTAATTTTTTTTTAATCCCTGAATTTTATTTCTGATTTTTTTTAACTTTTGAATTTTTATTCTGAATTTTTTTAACCTCTAAATTTTAATCTTGAATTTTTTTTCAACATTGCTTTTTAAACAGCATAACTTTATGCTCCCAAAAATATTTTCAGTGTTAAAAAAATATGTGTTTTTAATTTTGAGACTTAAAATTTTGATGGGTCAGAAATTCGACAAAAAAATATTGGAGTGAAAAACTTTGCCCAAACAGTGTCATTAGAGCAAGTAGTCGATCCAGGAACACATCGATATCCAACCAGATCGGTCATGTGTTCGCACTGCTGTTTGAGAGAATGAGAGAAAGACTGGAGATTGATAATACAAGGGAATACATTCAGAGTCTGCAGGATAATAAATCCATGTTGAACCTCCTCCTGAGAGAAGCTTCTCCAAAACAGAGCAGAGAACATAAGAATCCAGATC
>NC_050520.1:12304184-12318293 GCF_002922805.2 Oryzias melastigma
AAAAACTGTAAACTGATAAGTTTGTGGTTTTGATGATTAACATAAAACATTTTAACATTATTTTGATCTGAAATGTAACAATCCTGCTGCAGTAATTCCCGGTTAGCTGGATTGAATTAGTTCAGTTTCTGATTGAACATACCTGATCCAGGTGAGCAGAAGAAGCTTAAACAAGGTTAGCTGTAAAACGAGCAGAACAGAGTTGGTGACCGCTGCAGTAGAGTTTAGTGTCTTTTGTGTTTTAACGTGGAACATTTTGGAGAGGGATTGACCCTGTTATCTCTCCCTCTTCGTTTGATGTGTTTTTCCAGGATAATCCTGAAGAAAATGGCTCTGCTGGAAAAGATTTCCCCCTTATAGGCCAAAAAACAGTGGGACAACCTAAAAAAATGACAAAGTATGTTGATGTGTGGCAAAGAATGTGATACATGTTAAATGTGCATGTTATGAAAAGGTTTGTATCTTCTTTTTTCTGCTCTCTATTCTGAAATGTAAAGTTAAAATCCCATCAGTTGTACTGTAGTATTATGCTTTGTTTTCATACATGTATTAATGGATATTCTAGTTTTATGTATATTCCTAAATAAATAAAATGAACTTTTTTTATTTCACATTTTAGTTCCCATACCTAAAAAAAACACACAGATACTACTGATACTTGGATTTGGACAGTTTGAAGTTTTTTTCTGGTTGTTACTTTGTCATGTTTTAATATTGATGCTGTTTTACTGTTTGAGGTCCTGAGCAGGTGAAGAAAGACAAACATCTGCCCACCTGAGGGATGAAATCTGACCTGAAAGACACACAAACAGACCCTCAGGTGTGTCCGCGCGTCAGAGGCTGTTGTGACTGCAGACCGCAGCATCAGGAGAGTCTTCAGGCATCCTTCTGATGCTACAGTCCTTCTGTTCAGCCCGGCACGCACGCGCGCGCACAGGGTTGTATAATCAGGAGCGGTATGGGCGCGCGCGCCTGCAGCCTTGAACCCCTGCAGTGACGCTCGCGGCGCTGACGTCATCACGCACATGAAAAGAAGTGAACTTCACTTGCGCAAAGCTCGAGCCAAGGCTGCGCTGCGATTGGCTGCGCGCGCCGCCTCGCTCTGCCCTCGTGCGCTCCTCACGCGCTGGCTCCAAGAGGCGACGCGCACCTGGAGGGAGCCGCAGCTCCGACAGCCTGATGGTTGGATCATCTGCAGGTGAGTTCCCGCGCGCGGGGCACCTGTCGATGCCGGGAGGAACTCTGCCCCGCGTGACACTTAACTTTTTAATCTGTGTTTCTATATTTTTTTCTGGAGCAAAAGTCATGTAGACCGCGCAGACTGACGAGGGTGGTGGAGTGACCTTTCTCTGCTGCCTCCTTCATCACACATTCTGTCTGTTGGGGCAACTTCAATGCCAGGCTGACCCCACAGGGGGGAGGGAGGGGGTCATGAGTTTCTGCTCTGAATTCAAATATCTGATTCTGAAGACAAAATTAAACTAGTCGATGATGCTCGGATGATGTCACTAGTTTTAGCCTAATTTATGATTCTTTTGTTGGCTTCATTCCTCATGTCAAATTGATATGTGTGTGTTATGTCTCTGATGTTTTAAACATTTGCATTGATAACTTTGTGTTCAATGTCCTTAAAGACTCACTCCTATGAAAATATTTGTGCTTCTTCAACCCTTTAACACCTGAGGCGTCGCCAGTGACGCTTAGAGTCCTCCTATGACCATTTTTTTCTATTTAAAAAATGTTCTCCGTATTGTTTTAATTATGATTATGACATTTTTAACCAAAAATCCCTCAACCTAAATGTCTTAAAAAGACATTTTTCATGTTGATCTGAAGCTTCTGTTTCCCAAATCTCCTCTGAGGGGGCGTGGCTTTTGTTGCTCTGCCCCCTGATCCCCCCTGTCTGATTATGATAGCTCTGTGTCTCACTAGTATAAATCTTCACGGCTGCTACATAAAAACATCAATCAATCTGGGTAAAGTCCAGCCGTTCTGATCCGGATGTCAGCTGGACGAGGAAGTGAAGATCTTCATGGACAGAACTTCCTCCAAAATCCTGATTCTTTCTCCTTCCAGTTCACCAAAGACTCTTTTAGCTAATTCTCCAATGTTTATTGACTGTGATCAATACATTCAATCATTGGTTTCTCAGAGTTCTTGATAAAATAATGAAAGCTAACATCAAAATGCTCTTTCATTGATTTACAATCCTTTCCAACTGCGGTCAAATGAGCCGCCGTTCACATTTCCGTGGTCACATCAAGAAGCTCCGTGGAGTCTGGTGGAGATTTTCCAGCGTTCTCAGTCCTGCTACCGTAAGTATTGGATGAAACTCACACCAAAAATCCAGTGATGCTGATTTGACCACAGAAATGTGAACGGCGGCTCATTTGACTGCAGTCAATGTGAAGATACCATCTTCTCTTCTCCAGAACCTGAACTAGACACTAGGAACAGATGAGGGTTTAGTGCATGTGCAGCAGAGCTGTTGATGGAAAGAAGATCATTCATTCAGACAGAGTCTGTCCAAGACAGTTTGATTGATTTAAGACAGGGGTGTCAAACTCAAGTCCTCGAGGGCCGACGTCCTGGTTTTCCAGAAATCCTGCCTCATCTCCTGCTGATTACCTGGATCAGGTGTGTTTGACCAATAAGGAGCTTCAAAGGCAGGTTGGTTGGAAAACATGTAGGACACCGGCCCTTGAGGCCTGGAGTTCAACACCTGTGATTTAAGAGGAGAAATACTCGGAAATGCAAAAACTAAATGCAAAAACTAAATGATTTCTTATTACATTTGTTCTCTTTCAGAAGAAAAATACCACTTGTTGTTGTTCACTTTCGGGGTTGCCACAGCGTAACAGCAGCCACTGTTTCTCATCAGTGATTTTAGTTTTTACCCCGGATGCCCTTCCTGACACAACCCTGTACTTGAGGGGCACAGGGACCCAGTTAGGCAGCAGCATCAAGGGTCTTACCTAAGGACCCAATCTGAATGGGGATCAGTGGACAACCCTGGGAATCGAACCCAGGGCTCCTGAGTGCCAGCCCTTCACCTAGCCCACTGAGCCACCCAGCCGCTCAAGAAAAATACCACTCAGACATGTAAAAAACTCAAAACAGGATTTTCATGACTTTAAAACAGAAAATCTTTAACAAACTGTAATTTTTCAACCATTAACACGATCAATATAATTCCAGTAAAATCTACTGGAATTATATTGATCGTGTTTATGGTAGAAAAATTACAATAAATCTAAGAACATAAACACTGGAGCTCAGCTGTTAAAGAGTTAACACGTTCTCGTGGAATTTTTTCTGAACAAATTTAAGTAAAATTCAACTTAAAACTGCGTTTCTTAGTATTCTTTAGTCCAGCTGTGGTGAATCATGAACAGACAAAAAATGTGGATCCATAAAAGTCGTATTTGTGACAGAAAACATCCTGGGTGGGGCCACAAGTTCTCTGCTCCGCTCCATTCTGATCATCCACTTCCAGACAAACAGATCCATGAACGTCTTTGTTTTCCTCGTTGGGAATCTGGATCTAAACTGGATAGCTCTGATATTGATCACCATTTTTGTTGCACCGCTAATGTTAGGTTGGGAGTGTGAGGGACTGTTAGCTAGGGGGAGAGGGCGTAAACAAAGGGATGATGGGAAGTATGGGCGGGCAGGTCTGCCCACAACTCAGAGATGAATTTCTAATAAACTCCTGCTGCTCTGCAGAAACTATGTCCTAGAAATCGACACAGGTTTTTAAATTTAGTCTAAAATGACTTCATCATCATTAAAAGACCACTGGGAAGATGACTGGAGATGACATGACTGGAGATGACCTTTAATGATCTCTGGTGACAAGATTGATTTTACTGACTTGTGAAGTTTGACCATCTTATCAGTGACTTCATCAAGAGCTATTTTGACGTCATTTATTAATTAACAATCATGAATATTCACAATTAATGATTGTTAAAAATGATCATAATCAACTGCATTTGATTTTGATAATGAATAAATTAATTGGCAACATCATTCAGTTTGACTTTTGACCATATTGAGGATTTTACTGATGTCATCCATTATGTATTTGTATTTATTGATTAATTTATTGATGGTTTTGTTAAAGATTGCATTGATAACTTCATTGTAATCCTGCAGAATATCTGTGTTTTGCTTCAGTCAGCGTGATGCCCCATCTCAATGTATCATGTTGGATTACATGTGGAGCTTGCAGCTGGAGTTTTGCAGTGAGTGTGACATTTGAACTACACAGTACTGCTGCCACAAACAATTATTTTAATAGTCGACTAATCCACGATTATTTTTTTCGATTAGTCAACCAATCAGGTCATGGGCAAACTGGATGTAAAGCACACATCTTAACCATCTTTAGCTTTAAACTAACTAAAAACTAGATATATAGCATTACCTGTGATAATGCTAGTGTGAATGCTGTAAGCTGAATTTGGCCACTGAAGATGCTGAAAACGATAGCTGAAAACGGTGAAGCTGATAGCCAGCTAAAATATTAGTTAGATGCCAATTTAGCCTAAAAAACTGAAAAAATAGGTTAGCTGAAACAGCTAGCATGTAGCTTAAAAGTAGCTAAGTTTCAAAATACCCTAAAGAAACGGAAAGAAGCCTCAATTAGTCAAAAGAGCTAGTGTGTAAATATTAGTCTAACTCCAAAAAAGCCTAAAAACTTTAAACAAAAAAGCCTAAATAAGCTGAAACAGCTAGCATGTAGCTGAAACATTAGCTAAACTCCAAATTAGCCTAAAAAACCTTAATAAATGCAAAAATAGTCTAAAAAGCTAGCAGGATGTCATCATAACTTTCAACTTTACTACATTCTGACTCCATATAATATGAAGTAACGGCTAATCGACTACTAAATTAGTCGTCGACTATTTTAATAGTCGATTAGTCGTTGATTAGTTGACTTATGGTGACAGTACTAAAGTGGATAGAACAGTGATCTGTTCCAGCAAACTCCTCTGTACATGCAGTCATTTTATTTGACCGGTTTTTACAGTTTTCATTCTATTTAAGGTCAAATATCACCAATAGATTAATTTCATCCACGTGCATTTCACAGTTTCCGTGGTTGTCATGGCAACATCGTGTTGGGGTGGAGTCGTGCGTTTGGGATAGCAGCAGTCAGAATTTCCAAACAGGAGGTCACATTTTGTTGACCTTTGGAGAAAGGGAGGCGTTTGCAGGAGCGTGTCGCCCAAACCTGTCCACTCCACCCACAGAGCTCTCCACGTTCAGCGGGGTTCAAGGATGGAAGACAGGGACTCGTCTTTGTGTTTTGCTGATGTTGAGAATGTTTTACTAATACTCTTGGGACATTATTGTGGTGATCTCTGTGCGGTGTTGAGCAGTTAACCCTTTGATGGAGAAAAGCAATTTTAAGTGACGTTTCCTGTGTGGTATTGATGAGTTTTTCAGGTCCTGCATGTTGGCCTTTGTTTTGGGGGAGTCCATCTGGACTCCATCAGGGTTCCAGGTGGAGCAGAAGTGTGACGACCGAGTAATGCAGGAGGAACTGATGAGTCTGAGTGCAGACGTGTGCACATCACCCATGTTGTCAAATCCTCACAGAGCATTAGTGAAGCAGTAGCAGCAGCGCTGCAGCCTTACATAACGGGTAAACAAAGGTCTGGGCAGCTGTGAAGGTCACCACAGCTCCTCCTTTCTTCATCCTGCCTTGAGTTACTCGTCTTCAGGCTCTCAGCCTACAGCTGCTGTTTATCCAGGAGTTTTGTTGTGCTTCAGCACACTAACAATACCACTATTCACGTGACGGAATCTGCTGTGGTAATCAAATGTTGTTTCCATGGAAACCTTCAAAAAGTTTTCTCTGGCCTGTTCGCTGCTCAGGGTCGGCAGAGAGCTGGAGCCAATCAGATGCATTAGCAGTGTCTCCATCAAGTACGTTTGAGCTGCTGTTGACGCCATGAAGAATGACGGCTGTCTCTGCAGTCAGATCTGATGATGGCGGCGGGTGTTCTCGCCCTGCTCTTCATTTATGCCGGACAGAGAGTAAGAATGGTTACAATCGGACTAAACAGACTCCTTTGATATAAACACCTGTTTATTCATCCATTTTCTAAGACTGCTGAATTCCTTCCAGAGTCATGGTTGCTGCTGTCTACAGCTACAGTCACATGCACCTGTATGGAGGTTGACACATGAGTGGAGTGGTTTGAGTTGATTTATTCTGGAATAATATTCCTGCCTTTTTATTATTCAGAATTATGATAAAAAGTTACAGTTTTAACATTTAAAAAATTGTCATTCTGCAGCTTTTTGGACTATTTTGGCATTTACTAAGATTTGTTTAGGCTATTTTGGAGTTTAGCTTATATTTCAGCTACATGGTAAGTGGCTTTTAAAAAAAGTTTTTGTCTGTTTTAGCTAATTTAGGCTTTTCTCAAATTTTTTATGCTGTTTTGATGGCATTTAGCTCTATAATGAAAGTGTGGTTGTTGTGCATGTGGTTGGGTACGTATCGTGAAGTATTTCTAAGGATAACGTGAGAGATGCATGCCCTTATAGTGGACAGGTGATGCTGTTGTGTAGTTTCCTTATTTCACACTCTTGTCATTAGTAAAGCATTAGTCACAACTGCCTTTACGACTAGATACAAATTTTCTACAAATCGGGCAAACCCACACGAGGCACAAAGGTGGTCCGCACGTATCACATTGACAGCACATACGGCCCCCTTAAACATTCTGCAGGATTTGAAGGTGGTTAAAAAAGAAAAAACCTGTACAACACGTCTGATCTCACCTACTGACCCTTATGTGCTGTATGAGTGTTCACTACGACCTGTGGCTCACAGCATGCTTGCTGAAAAATGTGCTTGAACATTTTCATCATGCGGTTTAAGACCTCACTAGTTTGTACGGGCCACCTGTGTGCAGGTTAGACCCGGGGTGTCCAAGTCTAGGCCATGAGAGCCGGCCTCCTGCTGGTTTTCCAGAAATCCTGCCTTATTTGCTGCTGATTACCTGGATCAGGTGTGTTTGGCCAATAAGGAGCTTCAATGGCAGGTTGGTTGGTTGAGGACTGGATTTGGACACCGCTGGGTTAGACCACTGTTTACCTGCAGACGGCCTGTATGCACACGTAGAGGTGACCAATGCTTTTACTAACTCACTGTTGGGCGAAGAAGCGGTACACCATGGTTGTAGGTCCATCACAGGGCCCATTTATATCATTGTCTATGAGCATTCTTAAGAATGCACTCACATTCCTCATTTCTGTTTTTACACAATAGAAGAACCGCTCTAGTAACAGTGTTAGAAAAAGTATCTGCACCTCATTATCAACATGGTGAGAAAACGGCAAGACTATGACCAGTCATCAACCTCCAAATTTGAGACACTCTCTCTTAGTTTTACGTCTCGGATCTCCAGATCAAATCACTTTCTGGTGTTTACATTTGAAGAACCCCTGAAACCTCTGATCCTCCTCTTGTTGCAGGTGCTGCACCGTGCGCACCTTTAGTTGAAGAAGGAGCCATCCTGCACCAAGGATCACAGCAATGCACGAGTCCACAGAAGTCCGAACGGACGGCAACTCCCTGCTGAAGGCTGTTTATCTGAGTCGACTCCGCCTCACTCGGCTGCTCCTGGAGGGAGGGGCTTACATTAATGAGAGCAATGAGCATGGCGAGACGCCGCTCATGGTGGCCTGTAAGACTCAGCACACGGACACCTTGAGTGTCCCCAAACACAGGATGGTCCGGTACGGTTTTCACGAATGTCTAATCATTCTTAAGCAGGTGCATTTATGTCTTTTGCTCTTGTGGTTGAATAAATGTTGAATTTCCTGTCACCAGGTATCTTCTGGAAAGTGGCGCTGATCCGAACATTCAGGACAAGACAGGGAAAACGGCTCTGATGCACGCATGTCTAGAACAGACGGGGACTGAGATCGTGTCGCTCCTGCTAAGCAATGGTGCTGATCCAACCCTTGAGGATCATGCTGGCGTGTCAGCGTTAGTTTATGCCGTCAACTCGGGCAACAGGGACATCCTCGACGTGATCCTGGATGCCTGTAGGGCAAAGGGAAAGGAGGTCATCATCATCACCACCAACAAAACGCCTTCAGGCCAACAAAAGACAAAGCAGTACCTGAATGTTCCTCCACCTCCTGAGCTGGAAGGACGCCTGGTTCACACCTCAGCACCTAGCTGCCTGACGCCCAACGACGTCCATCTACCATCTTCCTCACAGGGACACTTGGTAGCCTCTGCCCCACAACCCGGCAGTCCTGTTCTTGGCCTTAGAGATCCCCAGTCTTTAGATTTTGGGTTGTGCAAGTTTTTATCTCGACCTGGTTCTCCAACCAAACAATCTAGCCCTTTCTGTGTTCCTGGGGCAGACAAGAGATCTAATCTCCTCAGGCTCCACTCAGAACTGGGATGTAAGAGTCCTTCACTGTTGCTGCAGAGTCAGAGCACCTCACTGATAGAAGAGCCTCTGGAAATGATACCTCAGGAGGAGATCTTCTTCAAAGTCAATGACCTGATCACACAAAGAAGACTGGCAGTTTCACGTCACCACAGCATTGATGTGAAAGACGCAGCAGGGCTACAGAAGGCTCTAGAAAACATGCTATCTAATGAGTCCAAGGGAGGAGGGGGAAGGAGAGGCTTGGGGAGGAAAATGTCCTACGACAGCGCTGCTAGTTCTTTGCATTCTGCTTCCCACCCAAACTTACATCAAGACAGCCTCCCGTTTGCCCATGAATCCAGCCCAGTGAATGAGGGATCCTCTGATAGTCTCAGACAGTTGACTGTTTCCAGTCTGCAAAATGTGGTTCATCGCAGAAACATCGGCATCGACCACTACAGCTCGGACTCCCAACTGCTGCAGGTCGGGAACCGAGACAGACTGGTGAAAAGCAGTGCTGGAGCTGGGTCAGGACCAGAGAGGCATAAGCTGATCAACAGCAGACCCTCCACTCTGTCAGGATCCAGGGAGTCCCTGGAGAGCTCGGTCCAGCAGAGGCGTGGTGCTGGACTAGAGCGAAGAGGCTCAGGAGCTCTTCTCCTGGATCACATTGCTCATACTCGCCCGGGGTACCTCCCCCCTCTGAACCCCCATGTTCCCATTCCCAATATCGGTGTAAGCTCCAGTTCCACGTACCCAGTGAGTGGAAGTAAGAAGACCCTCAGCGCTGTTCTGTCCAAACCAGTGGTTCCGTGTGCACCTGGTTTTCCACCAGACCTGAAGGCCAAGAAGATGCTGTGGAGACGCCACTCCATGCAGAGCGAACAGATCAAACAACTGGCCAATTTTGAGGAAACATTTGGGCGCTAGGAGACTGTATGACATCTCTACGGATGGAAAGAACTCCGTCAAACAAACCTGTGAAAGGAACTCCAGTACCAATGCCACTTCATTTGTGCTTTAAGGCTAAATGCAGTATTGATGTTCTGATTATGTGCAATTTAACATTTTACTCACAAATTTCCAGCTTCACAGGTTAGAGCCTAACAATTTTAAAGCAAAGTGGCCAAACCCAGTCCTGCCTTCCAAGCTATCCTGCCTCATCTGCGCCTGGTTACACAAATCGAGTGTTGTTAGATCCGAAACCCAAATCACATGATCAAACCAACCAGCAGCAAGTAAAAGCTGACCTGCTCTCTGCCAAAGCAAGACATCATGTTGACATGTGTCAAAGTTTCATATCTCTAGAACAGCGAGCCAGCAGAGGAAATCTGACCTCCAAGCTCCATGGAAATGCTCTAAAAACTCCATATAATATCATGGCTTTTTGAAATTTAAAAGAAAAAAGCTAAATTTTTGATACAAAGTTACAGAGCTGCTTAGAAAACTCCTTTACCTTCAAGGGGCCATACCATGAAAAATCAACTTTTTGAGCTTTTAAGTGTATTATACTGTTCATTCCTCACTATAAGGAAACCCAAGTCAATCATTTATGAGTAATCCCCTAAAAACCTGCACTCTCGACAGCAGCCCCTCCCATACTCACAAAAACAAGAAAAAAAACTTTCATTTTAGATGCAGAATACCGTATATCTTCCAGTTGTATCCTGTCTTCAATGAATTAAAGCTCCAGCCGGTGTTTGTTACTTTAGATGTGGGACTCCTTTAAGACCCCCCCCCCCCTGTCGGGCACAGTCGTACAGATGTCGCGTGTATTTGTGTTGTGAACCAGTGTAGTGATGGTTGGGGCTGCTAAAGGCAGATGTATGGTATGTGCATCCATTTTTAAAAAAATGTGGATTCTGTTCGTGTGGGAAATGCAGAATCACTACCAAAGACTCTAGGATGACATCGTGAAATTCCCGGCAGCCCAAACACAGCGGCAGGCAGAGCCTCAGGAATCGAGTCGTTTTACTTCAGAAAAAAACACTTCAAAAATAATAAATATTTCATAAGTAATTTGTTTTTTTGTGTTCCAAAGGTAGTATAGGATCATATATATGGATATAGATCACACTGAAAGGCTTAAGAAAACAATTGGTATCACCCCTTTAAAGTAAAAATCCCAATTTTTTCTATATTGAAGTTTTCTTCTATTTTGAAGCTTCTCTGTCTCATTGAGACGACAACCAAAGAAGTAGTTGACAGCTGGATCAGTCCTTTTCCACAAGGAATGTCCAATTTTAAATGTAGTTTTCTTATGGAGGCAAATCCTCCAAATGCTGCTCACAGACAGAACAAAAATATTTGTGCAGAAGATTTCTGCCTCTGTGATAGCTGGGAAACCAGAGGGCGTCCTTTAAGACCCTCAAAACAAACCCTGCAAAGCTTTAGCCTCCATCCCAGAGCCACAATCATTACCTTTCACCCTGACTGACCAAATGCATGTCTGTACTTTAACATTGTTTGTAGAAGCTTTGCATAAAGGTGATCAAGAGCCTCCGAACCTCGAGCCTAAAACTAGCTTATTGCTTCGGTTCATTGTTTGTCAATGGGATGTTCTCAGAACAATCAGTTCAAGACTTGCTGGTGTGTGTTTCCTCTGCATTTCCCTTCATGAACCTCATTGGTTCTTATTGTCCGTTAGTTAATTTGAATGTTTGGCTGTATTTAAGAATGAAACAGAATGATTATAAAAGCCAAAGTGTTGTTTATATGCACATTGGAGGAGAGCAGAGCTTGGGAGGTTTGTTTTTGTTGGCCGCTATGCCAACATTTCCTTTGCAGTCGTCTTTCTTCTTCCTTCGTTAATGAGGTTCATCAACTCATACAAAGCAATCGTATTATTTAAAATCACTGTTTTTGTAAAAATAAACACTCAAAGCAATGGAATGGACTGTGGCGTATTTATAAGATAGAGCATCAACAACCAGAACCCATCGGCTCGTCAGGAGGCTTCAACAGGAAAGTCGCCTCTACACTGAGATAGAGCCGTTGCTCTAGAACAGCTCAATGAACTGTTATAAGGACAATAAGTTTACTGATTCCATTAGTTCTCACTTGGAGCTCAGATGAATTAAATTAATGAACTTTAAAGCTCTGTGTTCTATTGTAACTACTTCAGAATTGAAGAGCAAACTCCAACAGCTCTATCAACAAAACACACAACGCCATCTAGTGCTGGAAGGTGTCGTCCCACCCACTGCAGACACGCTCTAGAAGACGTACTTCTATCTCTGCTTCCTGCAGAGCCTCAAACCAGTTCAGTTTAGAAACCAAGACAGCAAAGTTCAACAACTCCAAGACGTTTCAGGATGTTCCAGTTTTTCAGCTTTTAATATCAGTCAGAATGAAACCACGAGCTTCTTCCTGCAGCTGAAATTACAGAATATTTTTGAGGGATGAAAGATGGAGCTCCACCGGACAAAATTAATTTATGCACAAACGTTTTGAATCATGGCCACAAAGGGTTCTAAAATTTAACAAGAGTTTGACCAAGAGAAGGTGTGTATAAACATATATGTATATTACACCATTTAGGTTTTAATTTCAAAACTGTGGCTTCTGTTTTCATTTTAGTGCCAGGATTTTGTTGATGTCCTTCAGAGAAAAATGCAAACATAGGAAACGCTGTGTTCATGTGCCGTTAGAATGATGGGAAAATGACTTTTTGACTCAGAAAACAAACATGAAATAAAAAAAAAAATCTCCCAGTCCCACATTTAAACAGAATACCTTTCTGTTCCTAAAACAGGTCAATGTATTTCTAGTGCATCATCTATGGGAAGACAGCAGAATTATAGAGAAAACCAAACATTATTAGTGATTATCAATATAATTTATTTCAGATTAAGTAGTTTAACGGGCTGAGTAGTTTGCTCAACCCTTTGACTTTATTCTGCTTCATCTGGATGCTGCTCTCTGTTTGTTTCCGACTAGAGGATCTCAGACTCCTAACTGGGTTCACTTATTTTTCCAGGTCAAATCAAGGATTTTTCAGGTTTTGAAAAAGTTTTAATGTTTGAAATGATCTTGGGTTTGGTCCTTGTTGTCCTGTCGGTTTGTTGTTATACCAGGCCGGTTAGAAAAGAGCAAAGCTCCGCCTCCTCCTTACTTAAAATAAAGAAGATTGACAAAAAGGATGTTTGTATGGAAAACGTCTTTACTCTGAATTTCCTCATATCAATGAGCAAAATTGATAAAGGGTTCCCGTAATTAAAAAAGTTAAGAGGATTTTACCTGAAGGTTCCAAACAGAATACATACTATAGATGCCAAAACTTTTGGTTTAAATCTGAACCGTATAATAACTCCAGTGTGAGGATAGTATATTGCCGTGTCCCTACACACTGCATACCGTTAGGTCTATGCTAAAAGTGTTTAATTGTGATAACTTTAAAAAGGATGAATTGTTTGATTACATTAAACCAGGCTTAGTATAAAACAACTGAAAGGTTTTTCTTTATTATTTTGCTCATTAGAAAATGTAAAAAGTATTTTTCTGACTTTTTAGGTTGTTGTTTAGTAAAACACGTCATACATCGAAACAAAAGGAAACCAAAAATCCCAGTTTGAACCGAATCATGGCAAAGTGTCTTCCTCTTTGTCTTCTTCATCGTCCACACAGTTTACAGCACAAAGTAACCTCTCTTTGGTCCCTCCCCCTCTGCCCTGGGCAGCATCAGGAAGCTCTACTCAGAATGCGCCGCAGTGCCCATGAGCTCAGCTCTCAAAGAGTCCGGCAGGTCGATGTAGATCTTACTGACGTGGAGACGACTCCTGTAGCTCTGCAGGTCCTGAAGAGAGAACTGATCCTGTGTGGAGGTCCAGACGGTGAGAGAGAACCTGAGAGGAAACGCGGGTTAACATCTGTGAGCATCAGGTTTGAGCTAGCATAAGGTCATGGGGGCGGGGTCACCTGTCTGACTGCTGCAGCAGCCAGCACAGCTGGGGGAGGGACTGCCCCAGCAGAGCAGCTCGCACTGGGAAAGTGACGGCATGCTGAAGGTCCCTGCAGATCCGCTCCATCTCCTGCACCATGTCCCAGCTGTAGCCTGGAACACGGAGGCAGAAGCTTGAGCCGAAACCGTGAAGCTGCAGCTCCGCCCCGCAGAGACAGGAGTTTGTGACGGAGGCAACTAAACTATGAACACCGTCTTTTATGACCCATAAAGACTGAAGCTTTAGACCACATGAGGTCCGGATAAGGGCCGGATCCGGCCCTCCGGGTAATTCTATCCGGCCCCCCAGATCATTTTATTTTATTATTATTAATGACCCGATGTTATCTTGAGCTCATTTCTAACTTGTATAATTTTGACAAAATATATTTTTATGGAGAGTAAAAAATTGAAATTTATTTAAGGTTTAAGTTGATTTATTCTGGAATAATATTCCTGCATTTTTATTCATAATTATGTTAAAAAGTTACAGTTTTAAAGTTTAAAAATTGTCATTCTGCTACCTTTTTTATTATTTTGGTGCCTACTAAAAATTTTTAAGCTATTTTGGAGTTTAATTAATATTTCAGCTACATGCTAGATGTTTTAGCTAATTTAGGGTTCTTTAGGCAGTTTTGGAGTTCAGCTAATATTTCTAAGCTAGTTGTTTTGGCTAATTTAGACTTTTTTCTGTTTTTTTTGGCTGTGGAAGGCAAATGAACGGAATGAATCACAGTAACAAAAATTATGATGTCATTA